>NW_012267220.1:4050874-4074914 GCF_000151885.1 Dipodomys ordii | reverse complement strand
AGAGTGTCTGCTTTGACTTCAAGGTCTTTGATCCATTTGGAGTTGATTCTGGTGCAGGGTGATATATAAGGATCTAGCTTTAGTTTTCTACATGTAGTTATATGGTTAGCATTTTTGTACATAGTAAGATCTACATTAAGCAAATATCAACTACTGCCACCCTGCTGTGTGGTACATCTACAAAATCTGCCACTTTGTATTTTATGCATTTCTGAGCTGTAAATAAAGTAGAAGAAATCATTCTTGCCAAATAGCTGAATGAAACCGAGAAGACATTGATTTCTATGAGTCAGAACTTCTGTGTTTCTGACAGTAATAGGAATGTCATGGCTGTTTATGTATCCCTGACAATCCTTGGTAATTCTGAACTTGTATTTTGATACCCATGAGGGATGTGGGAATAGGAAGGAAATCTTAGTTTTTGTTTACTTTGAAACACTAATTTTAAAACACAGCAGAAGGGCTAGCTCACTATTGAATTGTGAGAAAATTATGTCATCTGGGAATAGATAAAATTTTCATATACTTCTGAGAAGTCCTAGAAGTCTGGGAACTTTCTGAATATGACAAAAATCATAAAGAAGATAGATACGTATAGTATAGTTTCCTGCACTATCTAATGTCTACAGATCAAACAGAAAGGCCCAGTAGAGGAAAATATTAACTCAAATAAGATGTAAAACCTAGATGTGGTAACTATAATTAAAATCTGATGAGTGGAATATCACATGATTATGAACAATATTTTACCTATCTTTACAAATGCGTAGTCATTTTTATAACCATTGTATAAGTTATTTAGAAAGCAGTTTCAGTTAACTACTTTCTATTTCCATGGGTCTATGGTTATCAGAAAAGTCCCTAATTTTGAGTTAGTAAGCTTATTTCCTCTCAATTCCATCAACCAAATTCCATTTTACGTTTCAAGGTGTTTGTGTGTTTATCTTTTCCTTTGTCCTACAACTTAATATTCCTGGATAAATTATGGCTTCTATTGTTTTGTAATATAGATCACACATTTTCTCCTAAATAGTTTACAGAAGTATTTGTTCATACAATTCATAATTTTATCAGATTTACTCTAGGACTTTGGATTGGCTTTTCACATTTTAAATTGGGCAGTAATAATTCTTGATTGGAAATTTTTTTATACCAGTGTATGTAAACCATTTTTAGTTCAGGTGAAAAACATTGATTCTAATACTTCAACTCACACAAAGTACATTGCTGTGTACTTCTTTCTAGGCCAAAATTGTCATTTTTTTCTTTTACATAGCTATTTGTGAACCAATCATTCATATAGATAGAGGAAGTAATAGATAATTTTATGAACTAATATACATTATAGTACCCATGAGAATAACTTGCAAAATATATTTTCCTTTCTTCAGTAATATAGAAGTCTACTTTCAATAATATCTATTTAATCACTATGATTATCTATCAACATATACTATTAAATGATTAAAAAAGAAGCTAATTGACTTAAAGATTAATTTATCTCTACATTGTTAAATTTATGAAGAAAACTTACATGTGAGCAGAAGTATAATTCACACTAAATATACCATGCATCTTTATTCCTAATATTGATCCTGAAGCACTCGTCCCAAAATACTTTTGGCAGAAAAATTTTATTGAGTGAAAAAAAAAGGAGACAGAGGAGGTTGACAGAAAGAGGAAAATAATCCTAGATACTGTAGCTAATGCGTTAAGAATCTGTCTAATACATAATTGAGAGCAGTCAACAATGATTTCTCATTTGGCTTATTTGGACTGTAGATCCGAATTGAGTATGTCACATGTTTTCAACAACAAGCCATCCATTGTGTCTCTGTAGATTTTATTTATTTCACAGAAATAAAACCTCAAACTTCATGTTGAAGAGAGTGCCTGGAGACCTTTAAGAATTTTTTTGAGACCTGTATAATTTATTATATCCCAGTGTATTTTTTTCACCATCCGGTGTTTTTATTTGTAGATTTATTCTACAAATTTATTCTAGTTACCACTAATGAGGAAAATAGAGGAGTAAATCAGAAGGCTCAATAGCTAAATGCATATGATCATATAAAATGATGTTTACTCACATGAACTCCAAGAAATGGAAATGAGATTTTGTTGTTGTTGTTGCTGCTATTTTTATTCTTCTCCTTTTGCCTGGTTAGTGTATTTGTCTTTGGGAGGGTAAAGGGAAGCACATAAAAAATGGGACAAACAGTGAGCAAATGCAGCAGTGGCACTCACTACACGCTATGCGGGAGAGAACTACACCACCTGTGGGTGGGGGTAGGAGAGAAAAGCTGGAAAATAGCGAGGGAAGGGGGGGACATTGTTCAAAAAGAAATGTGCCTTTTACCCAAGTTATGTAACTGTAACTCCTCTGTACATCACCCTCACAATTACAATAAAATATATTTTTAAAAAGAATTCATTAAGATTCTTTATCTTTATATCCATAGCAAAGCTAAATGCCATTACAATTTGTGGGGGGAGTGGGAGAAAATGAGGGAGGGGTTGAAACTGTTCAACAAGAAATGTACTTATTACCTTTCATGTGTAACTTTGACTCCTCTGTATGTCGCCTTTAGAGTAACATATACAATTTTTAAAAAACTAAATGATGCTTGAATACCACCATCTTACATATAGATGTTGTTCTATTGTCTCTTCTGTGAATCAATTTTAGTTATTGTAGATGTACTTTATCAAAGTGAAATGACTGAAAAATAAGCTTATTATCCTCTTATCTTTAATATAAACCACTACAGTTCAATGAACCATTAGCTATCTTAGTGAAAAATAATTCAGCCTCTTTTCTTAATCTTCTTAAAACAAGAAAATGAGTTTGATAATGTCATCGCTAGTCAGCTAAGTATTCTGTTAATACCACACTCGATGCTTAATCTTTTGCTCATTAGTGTTTGTGATAAACATATGGCGACATCCAGCTGAGGTCGAATATCTCTGATCGATTCTGTAGGGACTCCATTTAACATGTTAAGATTATCTTTTCAGAAAAAATATAGACATTCAATTCCACATGGGAACTTCAGAATCTTTCATTTCTAGATTGACTTGTCATCTGGCTTGACCTAAATCAGGCTAAATGTTAGTTATTAAAATCTCTTATTCAGTCGATAAACTTGATCTAATAGATATTCGCAAGTATCCCTACTTTCACTTGATAAAAATAGCTGTGAAAAGGACTATCTTGTCTTATCTCTCTTTTACTTTAACTTTATAAGTCCCCTCACATTTCACAGAATGCTTTCCATCTAACTAGTCCTCTATTGAGGGATCATTAATTAAATGTGAGTGAATGGGAGAGAGTAGAGAGATGAAAAGAATTTGATGTTTATTTTATCTCCTTTTTAAACTACAGTTACCAAGAACTCACTTCAATGTTGAACTGGTGCCCCCAACCATTTAATTGCTGATTCTCTATTTGATCTTCATACTATAAAACTGTCTATAAAAGTGGAGAAAACCTAGCTTACTGAACATTTCTCTCGATGAGGGCAAAGGGACAACACACTTACAGAGACAATTGGTTTTTATCACAAGTCTTGCGACTTGGTGAAAGAAAAACCCACAAAATCCACATAGAATGAAATGACTATATAGCAGAATTGAAGGATAAAATGTTCAAAAGTAAAATGCAGTGAGCTAAAAATAATACAACAATACATCCAATAGTACATTTATTAAGACATCATTCAAGTATTTTCTATCATTCTACACAATAAAAAGTAGCGGTGTTGCAATTATATCTGCTTAAGATATTTATTAGTAGTAATATTATTAAAAGAATGTAAGCATGACAGAAGAGGTTGAAAGAGATCTGTTTATTCTGTTTCTTAGGGGTGAAATCAAAGATGTAGACTGTAAATGTTAGATGTAAATAAAATGACATTTAAGAATGTAAACATAATGATTTTTACTGAAACAAAAAAGAGCCAAGATGAAAGGGACTCCTTTGTTTTCTTATAGAAGGTGCAAAATGTTATCTCAAGTGCATATATAAATCTTCTCACAAGGTATGTTAGTTTATGTGCATGATAAGAGAACCGTGTGGAGTTTCATTCTATTTCCATAAAGATGTTCTCTTCTTTCAGTACCATTTGGTGAACTACCATGACATTTTTGGGAAAATATCAGGACATTCCTTCATTATCTGAAATCTATCATCTTTCCCAGTGATCTAATCGCCATCCTTATGCAAATGTTGCACTCTTCATTACTAAAGACACACAGTGAATAGTAGCATCAGGTCTTATGCCTTATCCTGGTGTTTTCAAAGTAAAGTCAGCTATTCAAAATTTTTCACACTTCCGTATTCTCTTCAAACTTGTCTGTTTTTGCCTTTAAAAATATCTTCTAAGATTCTGATAGAAGTTTCTCTGAATGTAGAATTTTCCTTGTGAATAAACCTGCTGCACACAGATACACATAATTTACATGTTCCGTTTCAATTTTTACTCTTGCTTCTTTTCCCAGTCACTGTGACATATAGCATTTTCAAAAATAGTTGGTGGCCATTGGTGAATACCATTGGTTCTTTTCTCCTAATCTTAGGTAGATGCACTTATTATAGATATGCTCTTATTATAGATTTTTCATATGAGCTATACATTTTCAAAATATCACATTAAATTAAGAAAATTTATTTCATAACCCAGTTTACAGAAAAATTTGAACATGAATTAATGTTGAATTTTGTCAAAATCATTTTGGCATGTATCGAATTGATATTATTTTCTTCTTTTAGATATTAATGTATTTGAATTAACTTACCAGACTTTCACATATTTAAATTATGCTGAATTTCCATACATTCCCTTCTCTACAGAGCAATGTTGAAACCGGTTTTAAAAGATATTCTATACATCTTACATTACATGCTCAAAGGTATTCTTCTGACATTGTTGTCAGAATTTGTAAAGGATTATCATGACAACTTTTAAGATTTTTTTAAAAAATCTGTCATTGAAGATGTCATGATTTAAATCTTTCCGTGACAGAGAGATTCAAAATTTATTTAATGCAGTATGGCTTATATCTTGTGAAAAACTTGTAAGTACCTATTTCTTCTTAAGTACATATTTCTTCTTCTTCTTATCAAAAAACCCTTCTGAATTTTTGCATATTTGATGAAATTATTAATACAAGAATTGGAATTATTAGTTTGTACTTGCCTTACCTTTTTTTCTCTTCAGTTGCTATTCTTTTGGTAGTACTTTGCTATTTTTGAAACTCCTATTTGTAAAACTCTTCTTCCAGGCTTTGAAGCTTTTTGAGGGGACTATAACATAAATCTTTAATTTTCACAGTCACCATCATTACTGGATTGCTATCAGTAAAATAAACAACCCGATACAAAGCCACAGCCCCTACTGTGTCCTTCACATTACAGTTGTAACTTTTACTACCCTTGTATGTTCTGTAACTCTGTTAAAAAATATTAAAATTCTTGTTTAAAGTACATGTATAAATAATATGCAAATTAAAAAGGAAATAACGAAGTAAATCCTTTGTATTTATGCAAATATTTTTGGTATTTTCTTTAAAGTACCTTTGAGTATCCCATTCTTCACAAATTATACTCCCACCAATGTTAACTGCTTTTGTTCACTCTTCAGTGCTTTTGTACAGCTGCCTTTCACTATGTCCAGCTTTAATCGCTGTTTTCTGCTGACAGGGCTGTGGGTCTATGTACTAGAATGTTGTACCATCAGCAGAAATGTGACTGAATTTTAAATTCTCTTTACCTGACTAGGTTTAATGATCCGAGGATTATTAGGTTCTTACTGGGATATCATGCTTTACAAATAGCTAATTGCTGGGAAAACATTAACGTTAAAACACAGCAAATTCAAGACAATAGCTTCAGATGTCCTAAAAGAAATATATCAAAATGTAGAGATAACATTTTAATGTGTTATAAGAGCCATAGCTGGTTTAAACCTGACTACCTTATTTGACTCTAACATCCAACCTGTGCTTCCAGTATGAATAATCCAGATTTTCCTCTTGGACTAAACAGAGATACAATGGCACACTTGTATTCACAACTGCTTGGCCTGAGTACCTGCATTTATTTCAGCACAGGTGGCTGCCCCAGCTGTGTAAAACAAAGAAATATGAAGAAATATAAGTATAAGAAGGGACAGAGCCTTTTGCTCCAGAAGTAATGCTTAACCATAAACTTAGAATTTCCTGAATATGATGTTTTCATCTTGATTCATTATCTCTGAGTGATGAAGGAATACCTTTTACTGGTAAATTCAGAAGTTTTCCACCTTGTTCACATTATAATCTATTTAACATGTCTTACTGATTTAGTCATTATGCTGCAACAAAGCCCAAATATTAGCTATTAATGATAATGAAATAAAGCAATATCTTCAAATGCAGGTGTATGAATTGCTTATCACAGCAGTGTCTTAAAGAGAGGGTAGTGAAGTTATTTCTGGATTCTGGGTACAGAAGGATTGACCTAGGAGCTCTAGACTAGATTCTTTTCACTTCATAAATGCCTTGTGAATGTCTCCAGAAAGAACTCTGATGAGCATAAAATTTTATGTAACATCAGAATAAACATTCTTGAAAGTATAATGGAGAGAGTTTTTGTTTGATTCAGTATTTATAATCAATAAAAAACATATTGTGGATCTTTTTCCTATGAATGGTTGCTTGTATATTTTCCAATGATGCAAGTCTGAATTTGGAGGTCAATAGTAAATTTCTGGAATTATAGTAACTTGGGAAAATGGCACATATAATTATATAACTGAGCAAGCAGATAATTCAGTGTTTAGGTATTTTACAGGATTTCCTTTACAGTACAGAATAAATAATGTCATTTTTGCAAGAGTCTTAGGCAATTTCTCTATTGAAAAATGGCACACCTGAGCTGAGGTCATCATTAAGGGACAGTAAATGAGAGAAGGAATGGCAGTTAACTGCAGGTACTTGAGCCTGCTGGTCCACAGTAATGACTTAGGAAGACTACTGACATGGCAGACTGCTGCATTCCTTTGTAAACAACAAATATAAGCACACCAGGGACCTCCCTCCCTTGGAAGAAATGAAGTAGCCATATTGGTATTTTTCAAATTTAAGATTGGTATTTAACTTGATTTATTCTATGTTAGTAATGCTCAAAATTAACAAGGCTGTCAGAGACAATATAGAATTTGAGGACTCTTAAGTTACTGGGATCCAAACCATTATATCTATTGTCATATAAAGCCATATAATCAAATTTAACATTAAAAATTATTTAACAGGAGAACATAGCATAGATAGAATACTGAGAACCAGCAGTAGCTCAGGGATCCATTGCTCAGTCCTTCAGCTCACAAGAAATTAAGAGTTGAATCAATTCCATAGTTAAGGCCACAAATTGTACCACAGCTTAATTCAACTGAAATAAATAAAAATATATAAATATCAGAAATCTGGAGTTCCTGAAAAACACCTCTTGGTCATATAAATTTAAGAGCTGAGTAAGCACTAGGAAACTTGAGCAAATGCAGAAGTAATTGAAGATATAGTTTGTGATGTTAATGAGTTATGTCATCGACAAATAACTGGCAAATATAAAGATTTAAAATAATTTCCCAGACAGAGCACAGTCCTAAGTAGACACACTAAATGCTGTTTCTCCTCCTTCATTTCTATCCATATGAGGGGCATTATGTTGGAAATGACCAAGGTGGCTTTCTAGGAGTCCCTGACTGGCTATTTACCATCTGTCTTCTTTTGCAATCACTGAACACTTCATTCTTCACTCTGCGGTGCATAGGTTTCTTATTAGTCTTACTCAATAACAAGTTATATTATATTTTCAGAAGCCAGAAACATCTCTCAAATATGCTATTATTATTAAATGGAAAGTTGAAGAGGGAAAACAAGAGGTTTCAACCTCAAGAGGAATAAAAGCAACCTGCATTTTAATATAAAGATCCAGATTCACTACCCATATTGATCCCATTTATCCAGAATGAAAGATTTGGTACATGACCTTCACATTATCAATGTAATTGCAGCCCAACAATTTGAATGCAAAGAAAAGAGCACAAAGACCTAAGAATTCAGAGATTTCTTGGCAGTATACAACTCTGTGTGTGTGATTGTGTGTGTGTGTGTGTGTGTGTGGTGTGTGTGTAAACTTAGGGCTGAGTTTCTATTCCTTTGTGAAGCTGTTTTCTTGTTGCTTCTCATTGAGCTTTTACTGTGCATTAAAGTTACAAGTACCTTTATTTTTACTCACAATGAAAATCTCTTTGTATTCTGAATGTCACAACTCCAAAGCCTGTCAATGAATTACACAATTAGTATACTGAATAAAGGTCTTGTTTGTTTTGGGCTTAGCAATGTTGAATAGCATTATTTCCAGTATAGACTTCATCCCCAGATAGGTGCTGTACAAAAGATATAATTGAGTGTGCATTGTTGCTGGGACTTGAATTAACTATAAGAATATGAATGCAGGTAAAGAACTAAAAAATATGTAAAACATTGAGCTACTTCTAGTCTAGAAGCATGTCGAGTGAGCTGATAAATAACCAGTTTGGGTTCATTATCTTCTGCTGTTCCCGTCCATTGGCTCCTTTATTCAATGTCAAGACTTCATTGTAGGTTCTGAAAGGAACACAAAGATAAATGACTACATGTGCCATTGAAAACCTAAAGTGGAGTCAGAAAAGAAATCCATACACACCTCATCACAACTAAAAAAAAAAGTAGTACATATAATCAAAGGTACAATAGTTCCACAGGAATTTAGAGAAGAAGAAAAGAGAAAGCAAGTTTCTAAGTACAGAGGACATTTTCTGAGGAAAGTGGGTGATATTTAAATTCTCTCTTGAAGGCTGGCAATTACCTACAAATAAAAGAAAATCTCTTGGATAAGTGGATCTGTATGCAAAAGTGATTGATATACAAGAATCAAGGAGTATAATGAACTACCTTACAGCAAGTGCATCTTCTCCCCTCGACATGGAGAGGAATGTAAGACAGAATAAAGTGGAATTAATGAATCTATTCAACTCAAATGGATGATCGAACTATGAAAAGGACAAGTGAAAGTTACAAATCGTGTCTTGTGTTTTGACAGTCCTGACTTGGGTGGGTTTTGAGAGGGCTCCTTAGACATAGTCAGTGCACGTCCTTGTCTTTCGTACATCACAGGGGTTTCCATGTATCTGGAGATAGTTTTTAAAGGCATTGGGAAACACAAGCAAATTCTTAGAAAGCAGGGAAGTGCATTTCTGCGGGATGCTCCATCAGCACTTTGCTGAGCACTCTAGAAGTGGGGAATACTGGGTTGCATGCACCAAGGACAGCTAACAGGGCTCCCAGACTGAGGACACACAGTGCAGAGGGGCTGGACATTGCCTGCAGAAATGGTCCCAGAAATTAGTCTATGATCTAGTAAGATGCTGATGGCTTTTTTGTCCTAGGCCTAGAATTTGACAAATGTAGCCTGAGAATGCAACCTCAATCACATCACCTCTCTCCTCTCTCCTTCTTCAATCAAGATTCACTTAACCTCCCACTGCATATATACGCAGGAATTAGTCTTCAAAGTCTCAGAAGATGGTGTGTTTGATAGACAACTGAACATAATCTGAGACATTAACCATGTTCCCCATTATAGGAAGGAGGAAGTAAGATTTCAGAAATAATAGATAAAACCCAAAAAAGAAAAAGAAAGCATTGGCTAATATTTTCTCACACATTCTTTTATACTTTTGTCAACGTTGCCTTTGCCGACTCTAATATTATAGGGAAGTGAACTTGACAACACTGCTACTTGGTTGTTTTTCACTAGGAAATTTGTATCCTTATAAGAAAAATAAAGTATAAACAAGTGCATAATTTGTGGAGGGGAGGGAAAAAAACATCGTTTAAATAGGGATACAGGTGGACCCATTGCAACAATGAGATGTACAAGTCGTTATGTCGAAAAACAAGCTTTACAACTTTGGGACGTGGGACAGAGATGGGAAGGGATAGGAAGGGGAAACAAAGGAGGAGGCTGCAATGCTTGATAAGAAATGTACTCATTATCTTGCCCATGTAATTGTAACTCCTCTATACACTTTTTTCATACAAAAAAAAGTGTAAAACAATAGAGATGGAGCACAGTGGTATTTACCTCACATAACCAAAGCACTGGGTTCCCCATAAAAAACACCACCACCACCAACAACAACAATCTATAAAAATTGAGGGGACATGTTAGTATACCATCACATGCTTGTGTTCAAAACTTTTATTTCCAGAAAGCAATGGGAATCGAGTCTAGTACAGACAATTGCTTTTCTGATTGTTGCTTTAAAGCTATGACCAAATTCATAATACCAGAACTAAATGCTAAACAACTGATCATTCTAAGCAGAGGACTATGAAGAACTAGAAGAGTGATGAAGGGGAAATGGCCAGCTTCTAGGGTTGTATTTGAAAGCCCAATGTTTCTTTCTGTGAAAGCACATGTGATCAGTATTAAAAGGTAGGAGACTGACTTTTGTTTTATTTCTGATTATAGCTTCCCAATTCCAATATGCTAATATCAGTGGGTTCATTCTAACATGGTTTAACTGAATCAAGATAAATTGATTTTGTAAACTGAGTATGAGTGAGAATGACATTATGTACTCGATGCATCAAACACTACAGAGGATATGCTTCAGCTAATGGCTTTTCTTTTCCTAAAGGGATCCCTAGAGGGTTGAATCAATCTTGAATAAAAATAAGTTTTTTTTTATTCCTTGCCTGTATCTTTTCAGAAACACCACACCTCAAATATACAACCCATTTGTAAGCTGTAGGCTTATGACATTATCTAATAAGAACATGTTAGTGTGTTGGTGACTTTCATGTGCACTTGTTCATCTTTGCTGCAATTTGACATTGCCATTATAATTTTACATTGTCTTTGTGAAAATTCAACTTTAATTCTCACCTATCCCAAATACCATCTGTAAAATTATCCACCACTAGGCATGTAAAGACATGGTAAATATATTAAAATGTGGGCCCAAAATTGATAAAATGAAGTAAAATTTTGGCGTGTAAGTATCTACAAATATTAACTGCACCTCTGGATTCTATAGTCAAAATTTAAACATCTAAGTCCTGTTACATAATATCTTTGTCTATATACAGCTTTGGTCTACATACCACCGTATGTTTGATAACTCATTTATCATTTTTATATCTTAGGGCTACAAAGGGAGGAAATTACTGAGTTAATACAGTCACAGCTGTAAGAGAAATCAATCATAAAGCACAATAATAATAGCTTCTTTGACCTTAAATAGAAGGCCAATTTTCTCAGGTCAAATATTTGTTATTGGGAAACTCACTGTTTTGTGATCTGAGCCTTCAGCAAGGTTGATATAAATAGAGAACCCCCTTAAATACCCTTTCCTTCTTTAGTGTCACACACACACAAAATCATGTGTTGGATTAAGTGCCTGATAAATTTTATTTTAACAAGGACCAAAATCAGCCCAAGATGTTCCATGAAAACCACACAGAGAGAATTCTTCCATTATTTAGAAAAAAATAGAAGTCTTTTCTACTTCAAGTTTATGCTAGAAGTGTAATAAAATGAATGATTGCACAGATTCTCTTGCCATTTGCATTTTTCTCATTACTTAGGTTATTTTTCATTACAGAAATTCCCATGGCGGGGGATATTTTAGTCTTAACTGATTTTTTTAAAGACACCACAGAAGACAGCATCTAATTCACTTTAAGAAAATTGTATCCCTCCCCCACGGCATAACCTCTGTTTTCACTGTATTTGATGTTGGTATAATTTGGGGAGTGGAAGAGAAAAAAATTGTTTAAATAGGGATACAGGTGGACCCATTGCAACAATGAGATGTACAAGACGCTATGTCAAAAAACAAACTTTACAATTTAGGTGAGGTGTGTGTGGGGGGAATGTAGTTGTGGGGATGGAGGGAAGAAATGGTAGGAGAAAACAAAGGAGGAGGCAACAATGTTTGATAAGAAATGTACTCATTCCCCTAATATCAACTTATCTGACCTTTTCTGCTTGACTCAGACATATACTAGTTACTGCAAATAAGGGAAACCATGGGACCTATGTTTCTTTGGGCCTGGCTTATTTCAAGGAACCCAAAGATAAGTACTCAAATGTTTTTTTTTTCTTTTTCATGCAATTGTTTCTAACATATTTATAAGATGATTTCGATGTTGCTTTCTATGTCCCTCCCCCACGGTATAACCCCTGCTTTCATTGTATTTGATGTTGGTATAATTTGTGGAGGGGAAGGGAAAAAACAAATAGTTTAAATAGGAATACAGGTGGACCCATTGCAACAAGGAGATTTACAAGTTGCTATGTCAAAAAACGAACTTTACAACTTTGGTGGGGGGTGGGGAAGATCGAGAGAGGGGAGGGCAGGAGTATGGGAAGGGATGGGAAGGGGAAACAAAGAGGAGGCAATAGTGCTTGATAAGAAATGTACTTGTTATCTTACCCATGTAATTGTAATTCCTCTGTACAGTAATTTTAACAATAAAAAAAGATATGAGGGAGGTTTACTGGGAAGAGGGAGTTGGAGATTGGAGAGATTACTTGTTAGGGAAAATAGTCATAACCCTCAATGCACATATCCAAAGTGAAACCAGGTAACTTCATGGAATAGTAGGTCTGGGAAAGATGAAGGAAGATAGATGGGGAGACAGAGTCAAGGATAATTTTTCTCACCAATGAAGTGTTGATTTGAAACCCTTTATAAAAACAATTTAAATACAGTAAACAAAGAAACAGTCATAACTAAAAAAAAAAGAAATATACAAAGAAATATACTCATTACCTTGCTCGTGTGATTGTAACCCCTTCTGTACAGTATTTTAAAAATAAAAAGCTTATTTAAAAAAAAGAAATCTGTATCTCTGCACTTTTACAGCATGGAAATCAAATGTAATTTAATAAGCTACATGTGACTGAAGAATTTGCTTTTTGCCTTGGTATATGCAGATTTTAGAAAATACAGTAACACAGGTCAATGTAGAGTTTTTATCATTCACGATGGCGTTTTAAAATTGATCCTTTATATACAATAGTGCAATATTATGTCTACACATTGTTTCCAATCAACATTTACCTATTATCTCAAACTGTAATTGTTTTTTTTCTCCTATAGCGCACTACCTTGCTTGTATTAGACACATATGCTAAAAGGTATTTGGTCCTGTCTACACCTTCATATTCCATGCTATATAGGAAAGACAATCTTTGTTTTGCTACACTAGGTTGATATATCTAAAATATACTTAGAACTTAAAAAAGAAAATCCCCCAAAATCAAATCCTTAAAGAAACAACTGACCCATTAATAAGTGGGCTAAAGACTTAAAGAGAAATTTCTCTGAGAGGAAATAAGAATGGCCAACAGATACATGTTCAACATCTCTGGCCATAAAAGAAATGCAAATCAAAACAACACTGAGATTCCATCTCACCCCAGTTAGAATGGCTATAATCAAGAAATCCAATAACAACAGATGCTGGAGGCTGTAGGAGATAGGGCCAAAAGTAACCTTACTGCACTGTTGATGAGTGTGTAAACTTGTTCAACCACACTGGAAAGCAGAATGGAAGTTCTTCAAAAGACTCCACATAGAGCTCCCCTATCACCCAGCAATCCCATTTTGGGGCATTTGCCCAAATGATCACAAACAAGGCCATACTAAAGCTACCAGCACAACTATGTTAATCACAGCATTATATACCATAGCTAAGATATGGAACCAACAAGATTCCCCTCAATAGAAGAATGTATCAAGAAAATGTGGTATTTATACACAATGGAATTCTATGTTTCCATCAGAAAGATTGCATCACCCCATTTCTTAGAAAATGGAAAGACTTGGAAAAAAATTATATTAAGTGACGTAAGCCAGACCCAAAGAAATAAAGATCCCATGGTCTCCCTTATTTGTAATAATGAATATATGTCTAGGATAGTCCTAGCAGATGAGCAGAGTAGCTCAATGGCTATGTACATATGACCATATAAGATGATGCTAAGCAAAATGAACTCCAAGACACAGACACAAGACTTTTTCTTTCTTGTTGTTGTTTATAGTGCACTATGTGATTTCTCTTTTCTTTCGTGTTTTTTGTTTGTTTGTTGTCTTTATAAAATAACTTTATTATTTAATAAAGACAGAATATTGTCCTTTGGAGGAGACACAAGATTTATATAATATATGAACACATAACAATATTAACAAGATTTTTAAAAAAAGCTAGAGTTAACATTCTCTATAAAAATGAAGAACAGAGTTTAGAAAAAGAATGGCAAGTAGTGTGAGAGAGGCCAAAGAAAGACGGAACAGACAAATGGCCAAGTGGCATGGTGGATGTCCATGGGCAGTAAGGAATCATTGGAGACAGGTCAAATACAATGACGAAGAATACCTACTACTCACATTATAGAAATCCACAAAAGTGAACTTCGCTATCATTCTAAGTAAGTTAAATTTAACTGACTTAACGTCTAAGTACATTAAACATGACATACACAAATACAATGGGCAAACACTCTAGGGAATTCAGAAGGAAGCTGCTGGTTTTCATGTGTTGGTTTATCACAGAGCGGAGAACATGGGGTCAGACAATGATGTCAAGTCTCCTGGGGAAAGTGGGCAAAGCCAACTATGAAGACACACCCCTAAGGACCCTAGTACAAGAGAATATGATAGAATCCTTGCATCTTGGATTTTGAGTAAGCAAGCATGGGTTCAATGGAGCCATGGCTGAGACTGAGAGGTTATCTTGAAAGATAGACAATCCATGTGGCTGGGATGTGGTTCAAGGATGAGTAAAGATGACAGACTGAGGGGTTTTCATAGGAGGTAGATATCTGGATCAACCACATTGTAGGACTGGTGGTGGAAAATCAGAAACTGTCAAAAGGGACTGAGTGTGGCTTCTGGTAATTGAAAGTCCAATGTATCTTCAAAGTGGATGTCAAGACAACATAAAATTATAAGATTTCATGGTGGGAACCAGTGTTTCTTTTTCCCTGTGGTTTATCCTCTGTTGTCACTGTATTGGATTTTGGTATTCTGGGTATTGTATATACGTTTATCTGAATTGGGGAAGGGAAGGGAACAACAATGAAACAAAGGACAAAGGGGAACCAGTGTAACAGCTATACTCACAAGACAATTGTGTTGGAAATGAGCTGTACAACTTGAGGGCAGAATTGAGGGGAGGGAAAGTGGGAGAAAAATGGGGGAGGGATAACAAATTTGACAAGAAATGTACTCATTATTATGTAACTGTGACCTCTCTGTACTAATCTTTTTTTAAAAAAAGTTGTACAAAGGAGTTACCAATTAACAAAGCAGTTTATGGTGACACTGATCAAGATATATTTAAATACATTTTAAATATAATTTGAAGTAGAGATTTTGAATGAACTTCAATGATTAGCAATACTATCTTACTAAAAGATAGCATTATGTTATAATGCTAAGACCCACCTGGCATAAAATAACCTGAAATATTTTTAAATAAAATATAAACTATAATATTTTTCACTAAAAAATTAAATGCTCTAATTCAGTTTTGAACATCCTACCACCACTGTGTCCATGGCTTAAATTCATTTTATTTTATTACTTAACTATTCAGAGATGTTAATTTTCTGCCATTATACTACTTGTTCATCAAATTTCTCTTTATTTTCTTGTTGTTTTTGCCCTTTTTTCTTGATGGCACTTGTTTCTATACTGGAGACCTCACACTTATGAGACCTGGGCTTTACCACTTGAGCTATAACTTCAACCCTACTTTAAGCAGCATGTTTTGCACAGAGTACAGCAAACCATTCAAGATATTTGTTTCTCAGCCTCCTCAGGACCTTAGGTTATAAGTGGGAGTGACTGGCACTATCTCATTCATCACATTTCTAATGCTTTCTTTGTTTATTGTGAAATACCGTACAGTGGGGTTACAATTACATAAGCAAAGTAATGAGTACATTTCTTATCAAGCATTGTTGCCTCTTCTTTTGTTTCCCCTTACCATCCCTTCCCATCTACCCTCTCCCGCCCCCACCCCTGCACCAAAGTTCGTTTTTCAACTTAACGACTTGTACATCTCATTGTTGCAATGGGTCTACCTGTATCCCTATTTAAACAATTAGTTTTTTCCCTTCCCCTCCACAAATTATACCAACATCAAATACAGTGGGGAGGGACATACAAAGCAACAAAGAAATCATCTTATAAATATGTTAGAAACAATAGCAAGAAAGAAAAAACATTTGAGTCCTTATCTTGGGGTTCATTTCACCTTACATCAACTTACCTGACAGTTTCTGCTTGTCTCAGGCATATACTAACTATTGCAAATAAGGGAAATCATGGGACCTATGTTTCTTTGGGCCTGGCTTACTTCACTTAATATAATTTTTCCAAGTCTTTCCATTTCCTAACAAATAGGACAATGTCATTCTTTCTGATGGAGGCATAGAATTCCATTGTGTATATATACCACATTTTCCTGATCCATTCATCTACTGAGGGGCATCTGGGTTGGTTCCATATCTTAGCTATAGTAAATAATGCTGCAATAAACATAGTTACGCTGGTAGCTTTAGTATGGTCTTGTTTGTGATCATTCAGGTAAATGCCCTTAGCTCCAGCACTAACAAATATATAATGGATCCTCCCTGACAGAATATAATCCTATAACAAATTCACAATTAGAAGTATTTTTGCAGCATGTGCTGTAAAATTAAAAGGTACACAAATCTTAGTTGTGAAAAATAGGTAACATTAACTGATTCTGTTTGTGATAAGTGAAGTCTGAAAACTTTGTGAACTTGAGGATGTTTGAGTTAGAGCTGCAAGTTACTAGACATGGCAAAGCCAAAAAACACAGTGAAATATTACGACTTACCTAAATATGTGTCTATGTGTTTGAACAAAGGCAGGACAAATAAAACCAGGCAAGTATGAAAAACTTTGCAGTAGTCACATCATGATTGACTATAGTTGATTATGCTAAGTGTTTTTGGACTTGTAACATCGTTTAAGTTCATTCTTCCTTTATTACCCGCACATATGCAAATCTCAAATGTATCTAAAATCCTTATGTTAAATTTTCATCTTGTTATTTTTTTTCCACATCACAGGCTTTTTGCTTATAACAATTTATCAACCTCTGCATTTAAATGTGAGTCTCTAGTCCATTCACACTTAATAGATGGCAGCTATATCTTATTTTTACATTTATTTTGTAAGTTACTGTAACATAACCAACAGGTTTTGCAATGTAATAATCCTTGACTTTATTTATAAGATATATATGTCCTTTCTATTCCTTCTTATCTTAACTTGCCCTGCTGTAGTTATTCTTCATAGCAGGAAGTTTGGGGGTGAGTTCATGCACTGGGAACTGTAGCTTTGGTTCTTGAAAGGATGTCATTTCTAGCATGAAAAAGGTAAAAATGATTCCTTCTCAACAAAGATGCACCTGTCTGGGTTCCCATTTTTCCCACCACAGGCAGAAACTAAATTAACTTTGGCTTTTGAGGTATCATTCTGAGCATAGGATTTCCATCTCCCTTTTGGATCCATGTGTTTACAAAACAGATTTACAGTGCAATGTTCTGTATCTAGGCTTCAACTCTCAGCACACTGACTTCAGCCCTTCTTGCAGGACCAAAAATAAGAGTCAGAGCCCAAAACATGTTTAAACACATGCAACGCTAGTCAATGTAAAGGAAGAGCAGAGAATATCAACAAAATTACACTCTGACCTACTTTTAAGACCTCGTTAAGATAACATCAATTCCAATGGTTTCAGAGGATCTGCCCTATATATTTTCAGGTCAGCTGAGCTGTTGAAGTAAGGGCTCTCCTGATGGATAAGCTAATTTTTGCGTTTTACTAAAGCACAGTTATAAATAGACACTAATGATTTTTGGAAACCTTGATGGTTTCTAGCACACTATACATATTAATTATCCAATTATTCTAAGCTCCTTTGATTTTTCTCAGGAGGAAGTTGCTACAGGAAGTCAAAGAATATATAGCTGAGCTTGTAGATGGATTAAATATATGCAAAAATGCCATGGTTCAAGTTGATCTTGAGATAGGCAAAGTTGACATAAGAGTATAAAATAATTATTCTAGCCATAATTCATGAATCCATATTTCTTCTAAGTTTAATTGAAATGATTATATTTAAGAATTGTAAACAAAGGAGGGGGTAACAATGCTCGACAAGAAATGTACTCATTACTGTTGTAACCCTTCTGTATAGCATCTTTGCCATAAAATAAAATTTAAAAAAAAATAAAAAATTGTGTTATCATCATAAAATATGGAAAATATGTTACAAACACTTGGGTCAAAATATGTTAATAACAGTAATACTTAATACTAACAATTAACCTGGATAAATCAGGTTATGCTGAGAAAAGAAGCAATACCCATGTGTTGATGCGGGATTTCCTTTATAATTATGTTGCGAGCATATAAAACTGAGTTTATACTATGTCCAGTCATGTGTCTGGTCTCATGAAGACTGTATAGAAGCTTATCTGCCAAATTGCTTCAAGGTATCTATTGCATCATGTGACTAACCAGTAAGGACCATGGAATGTCTCCTTAGTCTTATCTGAAAGAAATAATTTTTGTTTAATTAGTAAACAACCAAAAGAGGGCTTAATATAAACAACTAGCTCTTAAAATATTTTATTAAAATATATTAAAGTGCATGGTCATTTCACTATGATAATCCCCTGTATGTAACTCTTCCTTTGTTTCCCCTTACCATCCCTTCCAATCTCTCCCACCCCATTTTTAAATGTTTAAGTCATTTACTTGGAATAAATTAATTGAGCAAAAAGCACACAGAGATATTAACTCATTTGAAATGATTTATCAAACTGATTAAGTTATTGGATGACAATTACTTAGAATATTGATAGAATACCTGTTGTGTATTAGTCACTTTCTTAGATGACTACAGATATATTGCACAGGAGAATAATATCAAAATCAAGGAGTTGTCATTTGACAAGGCACTTTATGATTGCAATGCATCTTGAATAATGTCACATCTTTCAACATTCTCACGCATTCCTCTTCTACCCATTCCTTCCCTCACACTTTTAATTTTGTATGATATATCTTGAATTATTGACTGCCATTTTCCTCTCTTCTCTTCTACCCCTTTCCCCTTGATCTTTTCAAGTACCCATTTCCTGGTACTTATTTTGTTGAACGCTGATTTTGCCTTACTAGGAACTCTTTCTTGAATCTACCATATTTCCATTAATTCATTTGTATACACTAGCATACCACCTATTATGTTTACTTGTGAATTTGTAAACTAAAGCTAGCTTCCACATATTAGGGAAAACATTCTTAGTCTCTTTGGGTTTGATATACTTTAACATAATTTTTCCCGGTCTTTTTATATTTTTTTACAAATGACACAAAACCTTTCTTCCTAATGGATGAGTGAAACTATTTTTTTGTATATGAATATATGAATATCACCTTCCTCTGGCTCCATTTGTCCATTGAGGGCCATCTGGGCTGAATCCATACCTTGGCTATTGTGAACAATGCCTCAATGAACATGGTTGTGCTGGTGGCTTTACTTATCCTGGTTTATAAGCTTTTGGATAAATGCCTAGAAGTGAGATTGCTAGAACTTAGGGTATTTCTAAGTTCAATTTTTGAGGAAACTCCATGGTGCTTTCCAGTGTGGTTGAACAAGTTTACATTCCCACCAACAATGTAGGGCTCCCTTTTGGCTCCATCCTTGCCAGCATCTGTGGCAGTTTGTTTTCTTCATGATTTGAGACTGGGTTTCTCTGTCCATCCCAGGCTAGCCTCAAATGCTCTCAAATTGTCTTGCCATAGCCTCTTGAGTGCTAACATCATAGACTTGAATCACTGCAGCTCCAAGCTACTCTCTAACCTGAGCCTTCTTTTATCATGGTCTTGATGTATCAGTTTTTACCAGGTGTTGAACACTAATAATTCAATTCAGTCTCTCTTATAAGACTCTTTGCATTTCAGTTATGATAATTACTATGTGTGCATTTTTTCAGCTTTATTAAGACACAATTAGCAACTAAAAATTGTATGGGTTTGCAGAGAATATGACATGTTGATATATGTATATATTATGAAACAATTAAATCAAGCTAATTCACATATCCATCACTTCACACATTGAGTACTATTTTTGTTGTGAGAATATTTGACATCTACTCGTGGGTTAGCTGAATTTCTGTTGCTTTGACAACATTAGCAAACACAACTTAAAAGATGAAATGTCTACTTTGGCTCACAGATGCGGAGGTTTTCCATTCCTGGTCAGCTGATTCCATTGTTTAGCCAGAGAAACCTCAGGGAAGAAGATGTTGCTGCTAATTCGAGGGCATCCAGGAAGGACAGAAAAGGAGAGAGACAGAGACAGAGAGAGACAGCTTGGGTTAAGGAGAATATACTCCACTCAGTGGCATGCTTCTGTTGACTATTTCCTCCAATGAATCCCACCTCTTAACAACACATTCAGCTGTGTACAACACTCTCCTAATCCAGTCAGCCTTCTGTAGAATTACCTGCTTTGGATCAAGCCTTTCAATACACGTGCCCTTCCATGGGCAATTTTATATCCAAGCTCTAACAACTCTCCTAGCAAATTTTAAGTATTATTAAGTTATTATTTTTCTGTAGCCACTATGCAGAAACTTAGATTTCCAAGACCCTTTATCCTAATTGAAATTTTGACCATTATGTACTCAGTCTCTTTTTTTTCTACCACACAAGCCACAACTCTACTTTCCTATTTGGTTTTCTGCTTCTAAGTTTTTTAAATCCCACACATAATAGAAATCAAACAGTATTTACTTTCTGTTACTGCTTTATCTCACTAAGTATAATCTCCTCTAGTTCTATCCAGGTTGTCACAAATATGGAAGAAATAGATGATTCATTTCTTTTCTTTTGAGTTGGAATGGAATAAGAATAGTTTATATCAGATTTTCTTTATGACTTCATCCATTGATGTATAGGGTTGTTTTCATGTCTAGGCGATTGAGAATAATGGTGCAATAAATACAAGAATGAAGACATTTGTTTCATATATTGCTTACATATCCTTAGAATATAGAGGTGGAAGGTGGAAGTGGTATTACTTGATTTAATCATAATTCTGCTTTTAATTTTTGAGGAACTTCCATTTCATAATGTGTATACTAGTTGTATTCTCATTAGCAGTACCAGGGCCTTACTGCCATTACTTACTTACAAATTTTTGTTATTATTTGTACTATTGATAAATCCATTCCTACTGACATTATGCACATTACCTTGTAGTTTTAACTTGTTTTGTTTTATTTGATGACTGATGAAAGTGAGTACCTTTTTTACCTGTTGCTATTTTGTGTGTTTTGAGAAATATCTAGTGTGAGTCTTTGACAATGTTCTTATTGGACTATTCTTTTGAATAATATGAGAATAATATGATATATGTAATCTGTAAATACTTTCTCTCATTTCCTAGTACACTCTCCCCAAATATCTGTACCATATTGATAGTCAGGGCAATGCTGTGAATATTTTCCCTTATGATGTTTTCTTCTAGAAGTTTTAAAGATTCAGTATATAATCCATTTTGAGTTGATTTTTGTGTAGGGTATAAAATAAAAAATCAAATCTTATTCTTTCACATAAGAAGAGACTGCTCAGTGAAGGGAAATTTTAAAACAAATAAGAAAGGAATGGAATAAGATTTAATATAAGGAAGTAACATGTTTGTGAGAGGTTTAAAGAGAAAAGAGATCCCAAAACAACAACTTGAGTTGTTGTACCTAGAGAAAAAACAGTTAAACCCAAAGGAGACAAAGTTCAAAGTAGATACAACTGAAATAAAAACTAGGGGAAAAAATAGATGCGAACACTGAGACTAAGTTGCTTTTTTTTGAAGAAAACATAAATGTAATAGATAAACATTTGGCTTGACCAAAAATTAAAACATGGTTTAAACAAATTAGAAATGAAAGCAGAGACAGTTTAGTTGATACTCAGAAATAAAGATGATGAAAGACTACGATAAAAAGTATATGAAAACAAATTGTATAATCTAAGGAAATGAACTCCTAGAGATCTATAACTTGCCAAAGAAAAAGGAAATCGGAACTGATCAATAATGAATAAAAGTTGAAACCAAGAAATTCCCTCCTCAAAAGGTATACTAAAGACCTTTGGCTTTATAATTGAGTTCTACCTAACTCTTTAAAGAACCCATTAGTGATTGTATTCTATCTCCTTCCAAACACTGAAAAAAATGAACCACTTCCAAATTCATTTAACAAGGTTAATATTAAACGTAATACTAAAACCAGGCTAGGGTAGCTCAAGAAAACAAAGCTATAATTTGCTAACTGTAATAATCACAGATGAAATAATCCTCATCCAAATAGTAGCAAAACAAATCTAAAAGAGTATGAAAAGGATCATTAATCATAATCTAGCTCTTCCATTTTTTGATATTTCATCTCCCTTGGCTGAAAGTGTCTCCAAATCACGTTATTATTCACTCTGCTCACTTATGAAATTGTTTTCCCACTCATTCTTAGAATACCCTTGAAAGTATTTGTCCTAACTAAATTAGAAGTGACATTCTGAGAGTAGGACTTCGGTGAAGAAGTCACTACTTACTCTATTTATGACCTTAGTTGTCAGAGTGCCTGATTTAATCTAAAACTACTTTTTCTCCTCATGCACACATTTTAATAAATAGTAATAATAATAATAAATCAACATATCTTTGTAGAATTCATCGAGATTTGTTCTCTGGAAAGAAATCACAGAATAGTGTTGAAGAATGAGCATTCTGCTTACAGATTAGAACTCATTTAATAACATCATACTTCCATTTGGGCATCCCCATATTCTGTTCACAAAGTGAGCATCAAGCATTGAGCAGAACAGAATTATGGCTGTATACCTTGTCTGTGTCACAGAAATACTGCTTCAGCTTCAAATCGCTAAATATTAACTGATGTTTACATTGATTTAGGTATGCTCTAACAATAGTATAAAATGATAGTGTTTATATAAAAAAGCAACTTTCATCAGAAAAGTATTGGAAGGGATGAGGGAGAATAATGAAAGTGTTGACATTGATCAAGATTCATTGTATTCATATTCGACTCTGTGGAATGATAACAAAAAGTTACTTAAAAACAAAATTTACAAAGCACATAGTTATTAAGCCATTTTATATCCCTATGCTCACTGACAATACAGTTTCTCTGTCAACTATCAAAAATTATTCAGTAAAAGTCAGTGTCTAATTTAGTGGCCATTCTCTCTAAATACTGAAACTGTCATTTTCTTTGGGAGAAAACAAGGGATGGAGGAATGCTCTTAGAAGAGGAATGTACTCATTACTTATATAACTGTAACCCCTCTAACATTACCCTTAAAATAACATTAAATTAAAAATTTAAGAACAAACATCTCAAATTCAACACTTAAAAATACATTCACAGAGTCCGATGCAATTTATTGTGTCCCACTGTGTGTACATATATTTACTGATTGGTTGATAGATTGGTTGACTGGTTGATTTTCATCACTCTGTGTATTGACTTGTAGGTTTATAAGCACATTCTAGTTACCACAAATGAGGGAAAACATGCACCCTGTGTCACACAGAGGCCAAAGAAGCCTGGGCAGAGGAATGGTTGACAAAGGCTCAATAGCTATGTGTAGATGATAATATAAAATAATATTCTATGAAAGGAACTCTATGCCTCCATCAGAAAGAATGACATTGCCCCATTTGTTAGGAAATGGAAAAACTTGGAAAAAATTATATTAAGTGAAGTAAGGCAGGCCCAAAGAAACATAGGTCCCATGGTCTCCCTTATTTGCAATATCTAGTATATGTATGAGTCAAGCGGAAAAGGTCAGATAATGTGATGTCAGGAAAATGA
>NW_012267220.1:3999786-4050544 GCF_000151885.1 Dipodomys ordii | reverse complement strand
AGGAGGCTGCAATGCTTGGTAAGAAATGTATGCATTATCCTGCCCATGCAATTGTAACCCCTCTGTACAGTATGTTCACAAATAAAATAAAATAAAATTAAAAAAAAAAGAAAGGAACTCTAAGAAAAGGAAACAAGAGACATTTTTGGTTGCCATTGCTGCTGTTTTGATTTTCTCTTCCTTTTGTCTTGTTGGCTAGTTTGTTTGTGTTTGGGAGTGTAAGGGAAAAATATAAAAGGTGGAACAAAGGAGACCAAGTACAACAGGGGAGCTCACTAGACACTACGTGGAAAATGAATTGGATATCCTGTGGTGGAGATGGGTGGGAAAGACTGGAAGAGAGTTGCCGAAGGGTAGACATGGTTCAAAAAGAATTGTGCTCATTACTCATTACCTGACTCATAAAACTGTAAGCACACTTATATCAACTTTTCAGTAACAAAAAAAGACATTCATTTCCCCCATATAAAATACTTGAATCTTGTTTCTTTCTCTATATACCTAATAATTCTAAGTGCCTAATCTACCCAAAGTTATCTTTCCTTCTCTTTTCCTGAAATGGTACATCCAGTGATCCAATTCTTCTATATTTGTTTCTTTGCATATCTAAAATAAAACATACTTACAAATTCCACTGGTTGTGTGCCACATGTTTTGTTCCATATCTTAAAATGCAATTCATGAAGAACATAATGAAATGTTTATAACCACTTCTTTTCTAGGGTTTTATAAAGAATAATGTCTACATTGACATCTTGACATCATATCTAGTCTTGAATCAGGGAGAAGGCAGCCTATATATTATTTCCTTCCCTTCCAATCCCAGAGAACAGTTGCCTACTTAAAAAGTTACATGTCTCTGCTATTCTGCAAAACTCTATTGCTTGTGTAAAGTTTCCTGTGTGTCATTCATCAAATTGAGGATTTCTTCATAGTGAACTAAAGTATGTCAGAGCCAAGGACTTCTTGATTGGGTTGCACTCAATACACGGGAGCACCCGTGTATTATGTAGGGAAAAAAATTATATTTCTTTAATATTGTTATGGTGAGAAAAATTATTTATGTTAGATTATAATTAGAAAGATTAACTACTCCAGGTATAAAGTACAAACTATACACAATATAGCTCCATAATTTGGCTTCAGTAGAAAACAACAGATTCTATTACCATCTTTCATTCTTGTCCTAGATTCATCTCTATCTTTATAAAAAAAATCCAGTCACTTAACTCACCCATGTTATAACATTTATCATGCCTTATTTCCCTTAGGTTCCAGGAAGCTCATAATTTATGGGTTTGGACAGTTCTATTAGTGAAACAAATCTTGAATTGCATTCATCCTTTAGTCAGAGTTTCCAGAAATGACAATCATGGTTTTCCTTTATGAGGAAGGTAAAGCTGAAAGAGTATATGCTGTGCAAAATGAGTTGATACAAAAGCAGAATTAGTCCCAAGAAAGCTTCTTAATTTTGTTGTCGTTGGCATTAACTTTCTATCTTAATGCAAAAATATCAGGTGATACTGAATTATAATGGAAGTGATTTACATTTGAAATGATTGTGTCAATTGTTACTTTTACCTTCAAATGGTAACCTATGTCCCCAGACTGTAAGAAATTCATCTGTTGGTTTGAGAAATTGTACAAGAAGGAAACATGTGTGATGATATAATAACTGTCTAATGAGGGGTTAAGAATTACAAATTCTATACATAATATGAAAAGAAATTACCATAGATCTTACTGGGATCATGTTTATGAAAGGCCAGATTCAACTAACTCTTAGACAATCTGAGAAAAGCAACTAGGAAAAACAGGTGTGAATGTGTAGAAATTTATTGGAAATTTTTGTTGTTAAATCTAACACAACTCTCCCCTCTTTTTTGGTTGAGGGTGTGTAGAGTACTTAAGAAAGAAAAGGCCTAGGGCTGGGAAGGTGGCACCAGTGGCTCACACCTGTCATACTAGCTACTCAGGAGGCTGAGATCTGAGGACAGTGGTTCAAAGCCAGCCTGGGCAGGACAGGCCTTGAAACTCTTATCTCCAATTAACCACCAGAAAACCTCAAGTGGCACTGTGGCTCAAGTGGTAGAGCACTCGCCTTGAGCTGAAGAGCTGAGGGACAGCGCCCAGGCCCAGAGTTCAAGCCCCACAACTGACAAAAAAAAAAAAAAAGGATGCTATACAAAGGAGTTACAGTTACATGAGTAAGGTAATGAGTAAAGTTCTTGTTGAACAATGTTACCCCTCCTTTGTTTTTCTCCTACTATCCCTTCCCTATGGCTTATCTCCTGTTGTCGCTGTATTTGATTTTACCCTGGGTATTGTGTATACATTTACCTGAATTAGAGAAGGGAAGGGAACAACAAAATGGTGAGACAAAGGACAAAGGGGGAACCAATGCAACAGCGATACTCACAAGACAATATGTTGAAAATGAACTATACAACTTGGCGGGGTAGGAGGTTGCTGGGGAGGGAAAGTGGGAGAAAAATGAGGGAGGGAGTAGCAAGTTCGACAACAAATGTACTCACTACTTTATGTATATGACTGTAACCCCTCTTACATCACCTTGACAATAAAATTAAATTGAAAAAAGTTAAAAAAATAAAAACAATGAAATTAAAACTAAGGAGAATTCAATTATGTTTCATCTAGAAAATTATATATATTCTGGAAAGACCTTTGAACTTCAGAGTGTTCATTTCCAGAATGTCATTTGTAATTTATCAACATGAGGAATTTTCAGACTCTGTCTCGAGTACCTCTGCACAGTACCTATTTTAAAATCCAAAAGGTATCTGAGAATAAACCATGAGGTACATGTGGTTTTGAGAATTTTTCCCTTGAGACATATAATCGCACACAGATATTTATCTTAGAGATTTATTATTCTTGGTGTTTTCTCTTTTAGTGGACAGAGAGGTGGATTTGAATGAAGAGACTAGAACAAAGTGGGCTTTTTATTTTTTCTAGACTTAACAAGGCAATTTTATGCAATTATGAGCACCTTATTAATGAGTGGATGAATGACTTTCACATGAACTATATGTTCCAAAGTCTAACTATTGTCCTTAAAAGTGTTTTTAATAAGATCTTGGGGTTTGTTGGTGTTTTGAATTTTGTCTTAGAACAGATCAAATATTTGTCTTGTGATGACACAAATAAACATCTGACAAGAAATTCTGTTAGGTTTACTCTCAGAAAATGTGAGTTGATTCCTCAATCACTTTAGCCCAGGTGACTTTTGGAACACAGAGAAGACTTTGTTTTAATTCTACATGGAATGCATGTTAGAGTTCATTCAATCCCTCGATTAATGCCTGCCCTTTGCCATCTTCCCTTTTCTCTGCTCACCTGGACAAATAGACTCTTGCTTCAGATTGCAGTGACAATGATTTGTAGTTTTCTTGGGCTTGGGTGACGTGCTTATTTGAGGTTTCCACATCACTGAATAAATACCATATTGACACATGTTTTCTTATTTCTCTATCTACATCGTTTGCTAAACTATAAACACTATTTTACTACTAGATACTTAACATGAATTATTACATATGATGCAGAATTCAATAATTGTTGAAAGGAATATATGAGAAGGTGAGTAATAGTTTTTAATTTTATTTTCATGATGTTGAATTCATCTAGAACATAGTTTTTCAATGCTAGGCTATGCAAATGCTTTCTCTAAGAGCTAAAGAAGTATAACTTGTCTTGGATTTATACCTCAAGGAACAAATGAATGTGTAATATCACCAAAGTAAACAAAATAAACATACTTCTATGATCTAAATATGGCTCCCCAAATTCATCTATTAGAAACTTAGTCTTCACCCGGTAACCCTTGGGAGGTTGAAACAAATGGCAAGTTCTTCCATTTTGAGAGCTTTGCTAAAAGGGATGAATTATACTGTTATGCAAAGAGTTTATAAGACTGAATTCACTCTCTCCAGCTCTTCTCTCATGAGAAGAATAGCACCTCTTCCTTCTAAAGAACAGAGAATTCAAGGAGTCATTTTGGAAGAGAGATGGGGATTTTGTCAGAGACCAAACTAGCTGCTTCTGTGACCTTGTATTTCCCAGACTTGGGGACATTGAGCAATCTGTGCTGTTACTTCTACAGAATAACTGTGGAGTTCTTCTATGAAAGTATAAGCAGGATAAGGTCCAAATTGATACTAGAGCCATGAACTCAATTATGGGTAAAGATGAAGAATCCTTCCATTGTTTCTTATCACCCTCATAACTATCTGTGATGGTTAATCTTGTTAGAATGACTGGATTGAGAAGTCCCTAGGAGAAGAGTAAATCACACTTCAATATGTGTCTGTGTGTGCATATCCACAAAGGACTGGTGTTTTGGCTGTCCTGTGCTAATGAATGATTTAGTCCACTGATGAATTCACAACTTGAATATACTATTGGGAGGTGATAAAATAGTGAGAAATGGTGCGTGGTTGAAGGTGGGTCACTGGGGGAAATGATCCTAGGGGCTAAACCTTCCATTGGCCCTTTCTTGTTGAAGTCTTTCGATCATCATTATGTGAGCTACTCTCCACCATGATGGACTGAAAAGTCTGAACCCATGAGCAAAATAAATTATCCCTGTCTTAAGTTGTTTTCAACTATCTGTCTCTGGTGCATTGTGAACTTCTTAACATACCCATACCTATATCTATGCATTCCTAAATCCTTCTACAGTTTGGCAGAAGGATTAAAGACAGCTTTTTTTTATTACAAAGATACTGTAGAGAGGGGTTACAGTTACATGAGTAAGGTAATGAGTATGTTTCCTATTGAGCATTGTTACCCCCTCCTTTGTTTTTCCTCTACTACCCTTTCCTTTCTCAGCTCCTCCCTCCCCCACCAAGTTATAAATTTCTTTCTCTTGTACATCTCATTGTTACAATGGGTCAACCTGTATCCTTGTTTCAGCATTTTGTTATTTCCCTTCCCCTCCCCAAATTATAAAAATGTATATACAAGATGCAGGGTACCGGAATCAAATGCAGTGAAAACAGGGGTTATACCATGGGGGAACAGCATATAAAAGAAACCCCAAAAAATCACATAGTACATTAAAAACAAAAGCAATTAAAAAAACTTCTAGTGTCCCTATCTTGGGGTTTATTTCACTTAGCATCATCTTATATGGTCATAGGTACATAGCTCTGATCTTTTGTGCTTGTCTGGTAAAATAATCCTAGACATGTACTAGTTACTGCAAATAAGGGAAACAATGAGACCTATGTTTCTTTGGGTAAGACAGCTTTTTATTATAAGTAGCTTTGCAGAAATATCTCTTTCCTACTACCACACAGTTCCTAAAGGACAGGATCACCATGAAGAAGGGCTTTGGAGATTCCACGTCTTCCTTCTTTTGTCATGGGAGCCTTTAGAATAACTAATACCATGATGCACTAAAATTCACCCTTGTTGTTCAGTAATAGTCAAGGTTCTCTTTAATAAATTGGTTTTATCTCAATCTCCTGATCCTGTTACATTGAAACAAACATCTTCTAAATTCAATCATTCTACTCTAGGTTCAGGAGACTAAACGCTCAGTTCAAATACAGTTGGCACTCTACATCGTAAGTAATTGTTCCCGAAGAATGCCACTGCTTCATTCTTCTCTGCATGGTTTCCTTTAATCCTTTTACCAAAGGCACAATAGAGATATCTGGACTAGGCTTATATGGCAGAAAACACATGTGTGTGCGTGCACACGCGCACGCACACACACACACACACCAACATACACACACACATTAAACTACTCACTATTGGCCTTCTGCAGAAAGATTGTCAACTCTCTCTCAGACTATGCACTCCACATCATGATGCATTTATATTTAAAAATGCTATTGAAAGAATCCTAATTCATTTTCTTGATCTTCCTTCTTCTTATCTACACAGAAGAATCTAGCAAAATACAGAAAGCAAGATCAGTTGACAGGAATGTAACCATGGACAATTCACATGCTCATGATTCTAACAGACTACTGGTAAATGTCCATTTATGTTGCTTTTATTTAAATAGGCCAAACACCACTTTGTAAGTAATGAAAAAATTTAAAGGATATTTGCCATATCCTTAGTAACTTTCTACAAATAATTTTCTAGTCTTCACAGGAATTTATACTCTAAAACATTACAGGTCTGGGACATGAGGAGTTAACAGCTGCCAGACAAGGTCAGTCAAAATGACTCATTCAAGTCATATTTAAATTTAAAAGTGTGACTTTTATTCCTATAATTAGTTTCTGAGGAGATATTTTGGTAAGAATCTTTTCTCCTTTAGCCTAACATGAGTTTAGTCACACTAGAATTTTTAGTGTTTATACAGAAGAAATTTTTAGCATATAGGATAAAAATATGTATAGTTTAGATTGATTCTATAATTATGTCATTTCTATGTATGAAGAGGACAAGATAAGCATTTATTTTCAACTCTGAACTACAGAATTTTGATTTAAGCATTCAATTAGTCCCCACTTAACTTTATTTAAAATTAATGCATAGATTCTTAATTATTTTCAAGTGAAAACTCAAGTATGGGTGATGACACAGACATGTTTTATAAAGGATCTGATTTTTATCAGAACATGTATTGTTATACATACTTTCAACAATTCTTCATGAAGGATCAGTTATAATCATATCACTGAGAAAAGTGCCTATAAATAGGTGTATTGTGCAACAATTTTGGTTATTATATATCTTTAACAGTTACCTTAGATATCCTTAATTATATATCCTTAGCAGTTACCACTAGAGTTTGTAGTTTTCCTCATATACACTTATTCAAAGTAGTCTTTACTCCTTTTTCATAGCTACAGTCTCTGCATTAGTTTCTTAAGATGATTGAACCAAATATTAAACACAGGGTGCTTATTGTCTCCATTTGAAAGGCTAAAATTCCTGTGTCAAGGTGCAGATATTTTAGTTCAGATGAGGGAAGTAGCAATTTCTTCCCATTTCTAATAGCATGATTGTATATGGGTCCTTGAAGGACTTCCAAGATCTCAGCTGGATAAATGATGCTATCATTTAAAAAATAGTATATAATTCTTTGGTTACCTGGCCAAGGCTTTACTGCTTTTTCTTCATATTTCTAAAAAAAGATCCAAATGAAATAGCATCATCTCAAAAAATGTATTAGTTTAATCTTCTATAAGGGAGCTAAAAAAATAGAATGGAAGCTAAAAAAGTAAATGGTGCTGGCAAAATTGGTTAACTACTTGTAGAAAACTAAAGCTAGATCCTTATATATCACCCTGCACCAGAATCAACTCCAAATGGATCTCACCTCACCCCAGTTAGAATGGCTAAAATCAAGAACTCTAACAACCACAGATGCTGGAGGGGATGTGGACAGAAGGGAACCCTACTGCATTGTTGGTGGTGGGAGTGTAAACCTGTTCAACCACTTTGGAAAGCAGTATGGAGGTTCTTCAAAAGACTCCACATAGAGCTCCCCTATGACCAGCAATCCCACATTTGGGCATTTCCCAAATGTTCACAAACAAGACCACACTTAAGCTACCAGCACAACTATGTTTATTGCAGCATTATTTACCATAGCTAAGATATGGAACCAAGCCAGATGCCCCTCAGTAGATGAATGGATCAAGAAAATGTGGTCTTTATATATATACAATGGAATTCTATGCCTCCATCAAAAAGAATGATGAAGAAATGCTCAACATCTGTAGCCATAAAAGAAATGGAAATCAAAACAACATTTAGATATCACCTCACCCCAGTTAGAATGGCTAAAATCAAGAACTCTAACAACCACAGATGCTGGAGGGGATGTGGACAGAAGGGAACCCTACTGCATTGTTGGTGGTGGGAGTGTAAACCTGTTCAACCACTTTGGAAAGCAGTATGGAGGTTCTTCAAAAGACTCCACATAGAGCTCCCCTATGACCAGCAATCCCACATTTGGGCATTTCCCAAATGTTCACAAACAAGACCACACTTAAGCTACCAGCACAACTATGTTTATTGCAGCATTATTTACCATAGCTAAGATATGGAACCAAGCCAGATGCCCCTCAGTAGATGAATGGATCAAGAAAATGTGGTCTTTATATATATACAATGGAATTCTATGCCTCCATCAAAAAGAATGACATTGCCCCATTTGTTAGGAAATGGAAAGGCTTGGAAAAAATTATATTAAGTGAAATAATCCAGGCCCAAAAAAACATAGGTCCCATGGTTTCCCTTATTTGCAATATCTAGTATATGTCTGAGTCAAGCAGAAAAGGTCAGATAAATTGATGTTAGGGGAATGAACCCTGAGATATGTGTTCAAATGTTTTTTTTTCTTTCATGGTATTGTTTCTAACACATTTTTAAGATTATTTCTTTGTTGCTTTGTATGTCCCTCCCCCACAGTATAACCCCTGCTTTCACTGTATTTGATGTCAGTGTAATTTGTGGAGGGGAAGGGGAAGAACAAATTGTTTAAATAGGGATACAGGTGGACCCATTGCAACAATGCGATGTACAAGACATTATGTCGAAAACAAATTTTACAACTTTGGTGGGGAGGGGGTATTGGGTGGGGGTCTCGGGAAGGATGGGAAAGGATGGGAAGGGGAAACAAAGGAGGAGGCTACAATGCTTGATAAGAAATGTACTCATTATGCCCATGTAATTGTAACCCCTCTGTACAGTATTTTCACAATAAAAAAATAAAATTGTATTAGCTTTATTGTGGATTTTTGCAATTATTTTACAAAACATGCATATTTATACTTAAGTTTTGTGCATTGGAAACATAAGAGTTAGATGTTAAACAGTGAGATGGTGCCTGCAAATTGTTAAATATTGAGCCTGTGCCTGCAAACTTCAAAATATGTGTGGAAAATTCCAATATAGACTATGGCTTTTTAACTATGCAAATTAATTCAGTCTGTACTAAAGTGTAATGTTAACATCACATTTCAGATCATTTTCTATGGATACATTGATACAATTAAACATATACCCAAAGATATACAGTACAGAGCTATATGTACATGTGTAGAGATGCTTGCCTACTGGATATTGTGTATACCTGTAATCCCACTACTTCAGAAGTTGATGCCAGCTTAGACCACAAGGTGAAACCCAGCCAGAGTAGGTATTTCTCTTCATCTCTGCTTATTATATTGGTTTTCAAGCAACTTCATTAGTAGTTATCTATCAATAACATGTATTAAATGAAATATTTTAGGTATTTAAAGGGTTATATTAGGTATCACCCATTGTAAAAGTTTTCAGTCAATGTGCACAAAATTATTGCATTTTCTAAAAACACTATGTATTTGTTAATCTAAATGTTATATATGTGCATATAAATGTTGAGATAATCTTTCCTCGAGAAACAATGGTAGAACTGCCACTTAATGTGATTATCCTTCAGGATGGGTTATGGTGTGGAAATATTCAGAGAAATCTTCTGATTTAAATTATAGAAAGTTTTAATAATTTAAAATACAGCCTTTTAATATAGTTTCCCTGTGCTGCTAATGCCACATATGAGAATAACCCTAAATCTACACTACCATAAATGTAAATGCACTCGCAATAAATTTCAAAGCAGTTCTTAAAAATATTTATTATTCAACATTAGCAAAATCAATGAATAAGTGCTCCCTACGAAATGTGTTCTGAGGCAGATAGTGTCCGCATTCAAAAAATAAATAAAAACAAATAAACCACAGCACAAACAAGTGCATTGAGTAAATGTATGTTATGCCTCTACTCTGAATTTAAGAGGCTCATTAGCTTCTTTGCCAAATCTAACCAAGTAGAATAAAGGAATCCTGGTGTATTGAGAATAAAACACTTTGAACTATATGTGTCCATTGAGGTTCCTGGCACAAACCCAAGGAGCTAGACAAGTAAAGCTGCCTTTTTCAGTTGAGTTTGTCGGTAGCCAGGTGAGATAATAAGACTTCTGATGTGGAACAGCTGGACTTTTGCGCTTGCCTTATTTGTGACCTATGAAAGATAGAGGGAGATTGAGATCAACAGTTAGGGCTAAAGGTCTTTAACCTCTCTCACTCTTGACCTGAAGGAAAATGCCAATGGCTGTATTCTTTTCTTAGAATACTGGTTAGACCCAGTTTCACTACATTTTAACCCTTGGTATACTGGGAAGAGAAAAGGGAAATCAGTGAGAACAGGTTTGCCTTGTTGGCTCCCTGAGTGATCTCCTCTCTGTAATGGGATACAGACGTGTGCCTCCACGTCCAGCTTTTCATGTTGAGATCCAGGTCCCAGAAACTTTTTGAAAATGCTGGCCTGCAGCCATGATCCTCCTGATCTCTCTGTCTCATAAGTAGCTTGTATTATATGTGCAAGTCACTGTACTCCACTAAAAAACTGAGTTATAATCTATTACAAGTCAGCAAGAATACATGACTAACTAAAGACATATTTAATCTCTGCTTCTTTATAGAATCTGAAACTTATTTTTGAAGACTGAAGATTTTTTCTGATATATACATATACAAAAATTTCCCTACCTATGTAATAGTGTACATGTTTGTCTGTATATTCATGTGTTTATATATATATATATATATATATATATGAATACATGACGTTCTTTAATTCTTTCTCAATGATATGATGACTGATGAAATTCCATGAAGATACCACAGAAAAAGCTTTGATCCCAAACTAAAGAATGACAGGGAGCAGAAACACCATTGTGCCACCATAGGCTGTATTAGATAGTAAAAAAAAAAAATAAGCATTAGTTGGTATGAGCAACTGTCTTTGGAGTCCCTACCTTAAAGCTCCATAGTTTAATACACTATGTACATAAAGATTGTCTTTGTGACCTAATCACGTATCCTGGGATAGAATGACAGCCTGGCAATTACAGAAATTCTGGTTACATTTTTCCAGCAGGAAGAACTGGGTTAGAGAATGTCTGGCAGAATGATTTCCTACATTTTTCAACTACACCTCACTCCCTGTTAAACAACTGAGAATTAGAAATCATGATGAGAGCTTACAACATCTTTTTTAAGTAGGCATGAAGTGATTCTCATAAAGGGCTTTACATTTTAATCCCATCTCAAGTAAATTTTATTAACAAACCATGCAGCCTTGGTTTTCCTTCTAATGCTCGTCGGAATGAGGTATGATTTAAGATCTTTACTTAAATTATCATAATCCCTTTTACAACAGAAAGTCTAATGCATCAAACAGACCCAAATGCACTACTGATCTCTCATCAAGACCAGCTTAAAGAATTACCCCTCTGCCAGCTCTCCCTGATGATTTTCTCCTATAAAAATAGAGAATACCTTTTTTTGCTCTGTTTCTGTTGCTGTGTTCTTTAACAGTAATATTTCAAAAGGAATCATAAAGGCTTCCTAAAACTTCCTGCCTTAAGTGATATTACATCTCTAACCAAGTTCCTCTTACTGTCTTCCTGTTTGGGTTGGGCTGTCCAATGCTTACTATTTTAATCTTTGCTATCTTTGTCCAGGGCATTCTTTCCTTACCACTAACAAATCTCTAGTTTGATGAAGTTGCTAAAAACAGAAAGAGTCACCAAAACTCACCTGGAGCTTTTTCCAAATTACATAAGTCTATTAAAAAAACTCAAATAATTTTACAACACTACAGATATAGCTTTGTTATTTGTAGGTAAAGCATTAGTTCAACTATCTTTTAAATCACAGACTTTTGATAGACCTATTCTTCAATCAATGCTGTGCCTCACTTCCAATGTTCTTTTAAGAATCACTACTGCATTTGTTTAGAAGTTTGCAAACATCATTTCCTCGAAATTGAAACTCAAACACAGTGAGCAAAATGTTTAGGCTGGCCACCATCTACTGAATTTTAATCTCTAGTGTTGAGACAGGAGATCTGGATTTTTTAAGCTCCCATTCACTCCTGATCATGAGAGTCATTTAAACAGACCCATGTCCCCAGATGACCAGCAGATACTGAGTCCAGTGTTCTAGTCTCCTCTCTTTGACTGCTGCCTTGCAAGATCTGCACTTTAATATCATGTTGGCAATTCTTCAAGTTAGCGCCATCATCTCATCTCTTTCTCTGATCTGGCATTTTCTTCCTTCCTCTTCCACTTATTAAACTGCAATTCTACCCAGTTCCCTTGGAATATCCAAGATAACTTAAGGTAAGATAATTAGTAGATTTATTTCCATCTGCAAACTTAGAGAGTTGAATATAAATCTTTGGTGATCATTGTTCTGCCTAGCCCGTGGGCATATGTGTGGACTGTGGGTGTGCAAGTGTGTGTGTGCGTGTGTGTGTGTGTGTGTGTTCAAATCCTCCTACCAAACATAATTCTTACTGCAGGTAATAAATAAAACAACAGCAATTACAACCTCTCTCTAGCCAATACTACATTTCTAAATTTTTAATCTATAAAAGCCACAAGGGAAGTGTACTTAACCTTGTCTTTGCTAACCAACACTCAGGTTTGAGATATTCTACATTGTTTCTGTTAAAAAGGCATTCAGTTTTAGAAGTGCAATAATATATAAATGCATCATCCATAAACTATTTATAATGTATCAAAAGTGCTGCTTATTCTCCCCCACGGTATAACCCCTGTTTTCACTGTATTTGATGTTGATATAATTTGTGAAGGGGAAGGGGAAAACCAAATTGTTTAAATAGGGATACAGGTGGACCCATTGCAACAATGAGATGTACAAGACATTATGTCGAAAACAAATTTTACAACTTTGGTGGGGAGGGGGTATTGGGTGGGGGTCTCGGGAAGGATGGGAAAGGATGGGAAGGGGACAAAGGAGGAGGCAACAATGCTTGATAAGAAATGTACTCATTATCTTGCCCATGTAATTGTAACCCCTCTGTACGGTATGTTCACAATAAAAAAAAAGTGCTGCTTAGAGGCAGAATGCAATCTAAAGTCCATAGAAAATATTAAAATTAGAGCTATAAAATAAATGAGAAACACCCTAGTAGGAAGAAAGAAATACATTTACATGAATGAAGAGTTTCCCAGGGGCTAAGCCAAAATCACATCGTCAAGAAGTTAATGTCTATAATTTACTCTATGGAACTAATAGATTTATATTTATTAAAAGGAAAGGATAGGTAGTAGTATAGTATATTTGAGTAGTCTAGTAGCAATTTTTTCTTATCAAAAAAATCTAAATTCTCTCTTTTTCAAGTAAGCAACATTTTATGAAATTCTGAATAAAAGTTATAAATCATGAAATCTTAATAGTCACCTAGCATGAGATGCCAGTCTGGTGAGACTCACACCTTTTATTATGTCCAGTGAAGAGTGCCTGCATGTAAGGGTTCATTTGTATGTAACTCAGATCATACTCTCCTTGAATTTACATGATGATACAGAATTTACTCATACTTTAGTATGGATCACTTCTAGATGCTTCCTGGAACATTATCCTAATTTGTGACAAATGTATGTAAGCATCGTATGTTTTTCTACCAAGGTAAGAGAAAAGAAAACTGACAAAGGAAAACTGTAAACAGATCCATTTAACATGTAATAACATGTAATATTGATTTAATCTAACCATGATTGCTAAATGGTTCGGCTCTTATTTTCTTGAATTGTTTTTAGTATCCCACCAGGGACAAAGATATAATAACTAAATTGAGGAGTTATATGTATAAAGCATATTTCTAATATCTGCTCAGGGCTTCATTTGGTAATGGACAAACTTTTGAACATTCTTATTATCACTAAGTAGTCATAACAAAGGAGTTGCCATTCACCAAAGCAGTGCATCTTCATCACTATCACATCTTTCTAACCTTAGTTAGTAGTAAGACATATCTATTAGAAGTATCAAAACACTTGAGATCACTTGACACTTTCAACTGTGAATTCATTTAAAGTGATGTTCAATAAGCAAGAGTAAACTTTATCCAAGCCAAATAAACAGGGCTGGCACTATGAATCAAGTGGTAGAAAGTTTATCAAGAAAGTACAAGGGCCTGAGTTCAAGTCTCAGCACTGTTTCAAAATCAATCAATTAAGTAATTAACAAAACAAACAGCATTAACATTCTGTGTTAAGTTTTATTCACTGCTCTAAGAAGAGAAAGTATATGATATCATTCTAGAATACTGGGCATGGTACACTTGACAAGAATAGAAAACTTACGTGGGACATTATCAACCATTCATTCCAACAATTTTTCAATGACTCCTGATACTTTAGAAACGTTGCACAGGTCAATAAAATGGGCCAACACTGTCCTTTAGAGAATAAATCTATTTAGTAGGCTGAAATATATGAAGGTAATATATAATAAAAAGAATGAAGAAAGATTATGTAAGCAATAAAAATAGAAAAGTAAGTAGTAGTTCTAGGGGGGAGCTTATGTGTGTTTGAGTGTAAGTTCATGCCTTTAATGTGAGTGTGAATGTGTTGTATGCATGTGGGTTAAGCATATTTGTGTATATATGTTTGTGTATGTATGAATATGTTCACCCAGATCACACTTGAAACTGTGGTTCAAGAGAACATTAACTATATAGATAGCATTTGAGCAAAGACTAGAAGACATGCAGACATGTAATTATGGAGAATTAGGAAGAAACTTTGTCCCATAGAGAAGAACTCAACACAGAATCATTAATACGGAGTTGTACAGGGAAGAAATGTTACCATAGTGGAAGTGATCATAAAAGAGATAAGAGAGAAAGGAAATGATGGTGTGAAATGACTGTCTACAGAAGGAAATACACAAATGTAGGAAACTCTGATGCTCACTCGGGATTTGTGGACTTGAACATGAAGTGAGGCAGACGGTCATCATCTTGTGCTTGCTCAAGCCATGGTCACCTGTGCAGGTCAAGCTCTGCAGCCAATGCTGAATGGGGCTCACAGTTACCCCTATGTTCTCATCTGTAGTATACAAACACCATCCCACATTGCTCTCTGACCTATTTGAAGGCTCGTTTATGTGTACACGAAACAAATAAAATATATTTGGGGATACCAAATGTTTTCAGTGTGGCAAGAGAAAGTAACACAGAAGCAATATTAATAAATATTTCATTGTAAGCTAACCTGTATACTTCAGTTGCTCAAAACTTACTGAGCTGAAAATAACAGACATTAGATTGCTATTAAGAATTGGGACTGGGTGCCAGCAGCTCATGCCTGTATTCCTAGCTACTCAGGAGGCTGAGATCTGAGGATTGCAGTTTAAAGCCAGTCCAGGCAAGGAAAGTACATGAGACTCTTTTTTTTATTGTGAAAATACTGTACAGAGGGGTTACAATTACATGGGCAAGATAATGAGTACATTTCTTATCAAGCATTGTAGCCTCCTCCTTTGTTTCCCCTTCCCATCCCTTCCCATCCCCCCCCCCGACCGAAGTTGTAAAGTTTGTTTTTCAACATAGCATCTTGAACTTCTCATTGTTGCAATGGGTCCAACTGTATCCCTATTTAAACGATTTGTTTTTCCCCTTCCCCTCCACAAATTATACAGATATCAAATACAGTGAAAGCAGGGGTTATACTGTGGGGGAGGGACTTACAAAGCAACAAAGAAATAATCTTATAAATATATTAGAAACAATCGCATGAAAGAAAAAATTGAATACATATCTTAGGGTTCATTTCCCTAACATTGAGACTCTTATCTCCAATAAACCACCAGAAAACCAGAAATGGCTTTGTGGCTCAAGTGGTAGAGCATTCACCTTGAACTAAAGAGCTCAGAGACAGCGCCCTGGCCCAGAGTTCAAGCCCCATGCCTCTCAAAAAAGAAAGTTAATTGGGAAACTACTATAGTATTCCAACATTAGACATACTTTTATTCAGTTACATATATTTTCAGAAAGAAATAGATAAAATACACATTTTTACTCAACGTTTATTGTGCTGAATAGTTACTTTATTAGACAGATGATCAGTCAGAGGATAGTGTAGGAATCCAAAATGCAGTGTTTTCTGTAGCCAAAGAGTTTATTACTTATTATCCCAGAGAAGAAGATTGTGAAGAAATTTATGCAACACAAAGTCTATATGTTTTTACACTTTTCTTCTTTGCATTCTTTACTAATTAATCATAGATATAACTTTCTTTTATTCTCATGTCCATATTTAAAAGAACTCTGGTGCAAACTAGTATTCTAATGATCCATTTTTCTTAAACATACGCTCATCTATGATGTTTCTTATGTGGTAGTATTGTGTCCTAAGGAAAACACAGAAGCAGTGGGGTAGATTCCACTCACATCCCCATTTTTCTCAGAAAAATATTGTTACCATGACAACCCCGGACAACAGAGGTCCTAGGCAGCCAGGAAGTCCCCTGCGCTGTAAGGCATGGTTCTCTTTTGTCCATTACCATAATCCTTGCCTATACAATAATAAAGTCATAGGATGTTCAACTCTGCAATGTGATATGACATTAGCAAAAAACATTCCTCTTTTTTTTTCAACTTTTTGTTTACTTAGCATTCACAATAGTGCATTTAGGATATAAGATAAATCATTATTCTACATTACCATAATTTAGTAAAATTCAAGTGTGGCAAATGGAAACTAATATCAGCTGGGTAATACCCACTACCCTGTTGTGCATATGCATGTGTGTGCTCGTGCATGTGTTTGTGTGTTTGCGTGTGTGGGTATGCGCATATGCGCCCACATGTGGGCTGTTTGTCAGTCTGCCTACCTATAAGAACCTGGACCTTTTTCTCTGAAAGTTATATGGGCAGAAGGGAAGGTCTGAGTCCCCCAGTTAAAATGAGTTTTTCCTTTCAGACTCATACAAAATGAGACTTCTGCCTCTGTTGAAAATGAAAACCACATTACCTAAGGCAAATGTTCAGTATCATTGTATCTAATTAGCTATCAAGCTTATTTAGTTTGTACTCACACAAACAAGGAGTTAGCAATTAAAATGAAATAAATGACTCGTTCATTAACGTTTTTCACCAAAAACATCAAAATTTAAGATTAGCACTCTCTCCAACCTCAGCATTTTAAAATTAACTTATTTATACTCACCTTGCAATTCCCCCCCCCACTCCACACACCCCTTTTCCCCCCATTCTTCACCCATCTCTTGCAGGTTACTGATGCTTACCAGGTCAGTGGATCGCTTTGTTTATAGCTTAGGTTTTTTTCTTATCTTCTCCTATTTTTGACAAAGGATTTGTTTCATTTCTGGTTGAATGATGACTTTCTGTAGGATAGCACAGGTGAGGATTGAATTGTAATTACATAATATTAGTATATGCTATATATTGTTCTACACATATTATTCATTATATTATATTATACATGAACATCATAAAGATAGCACTTATTTGGCTAGGAATGACTATATTTTTCTTTCCTTCATTACCATCTTCTCTCTGATATTCATCATAACATAGAAATATGTAGTTTTCAACATCAGCCTATATATTTTACAATGAGACAAAACCTTTTTCATTCCTCTGATTTATCTTTTTTCCAAATCACCTGAAACACTTTTTAAAATATTATTCATGGACATGGGTGCCATAAAATTATCTTTTTTCCATTTTATGAACTTATAATTATTCAAAACAACCTCACAAACAGTAGGACATTTTTCTTTTCCTATGAAAGGAAAAGAGAAATTAAATTAATGAATGAGAGGTGCAATGAGGTAGACAAAGAATCATTGAACATTCTGTCAATATGCTTTGGAATATTCATTGTCAAATTCATCGCTTTGTTAAATTTTAAATAGTTCTGTGTAGTGGGTTAGAAAAATATCACTGAGGAGACCAACAGCTTCCTGGAATTTAAATTTGTTAAAACTTGCATAGCAGAGGCGTAAAGAAAGACCTCATCTGTGACATTGCTCTTATACAAATACTTGTTCAAGAGAAGTTACTTTGGTAAAAGAAAGAGGAAAGTACTTAGGAAATTATTTGAGCTAAGATATTAACACAATTCAGTGAAGTCTGTTTCCAGTTGAGAATATAAAGTCTATAAGCAGAATTTTTTCGGGGATATCAGTGCAAATAAAAATCCCATATTCTCAAGATTTTATTTGTTCAGCTGAGGATCAGCCTAGGGGCTCACTCTGGTTCAGCAAGTGCTCTACTCTTTAGCTAAATCATCAGTCCCTATGTTCTCTATTTATAACATTGTTACTGCTTACCAAAACAAGTAAAATAATTTGCAGTATATTAAGTATAAATTTAAAGTTTGGAAATTATAGGCATTTTTATAAAATTAAAGATAAGTTCCTATTGAAAATTTGTCCCAGAAAGACACAAATGACCAAATACTAAAAATAAAAGTTGATTGAAGTTGCTAAGAAATGATTGAAATATATATATATATATTTGCTACATATATATAGATATATAGAGATAGATAGATAGATAGCAAAACATATCTTCTTCTTCCAAAAAAAACATAACCATGAGGATCAAAAAAGAGAATAGAATTAGATGCTGTAATGTAGAACACAGAGGAGTTGGTCTCAAAGCTGGTGAAGGGAATAGTTCTCTTACATTGAAAAAAGCAAATAGTGGTTTTTCTCTTTTTTGCCATTGTTTCTAATGTATTTATAATGTACCATGTGATTTTTTTGTTTCTTTGTATGTTCCTCCCCCAGAGTATAACCCGTCTTCACTGTATTTGATGTTGGTACCCTGCATCTTATATATATATATATATATATATATATATATATATATATATATATATATATATATATATACTTCTCTAATTTGGGGGAAGGAAGGGAAAAAACAAAATGCTTAAACAGGAATACAGGTTGACCCATTGAAACAATGAGATGCACAAGACACTATGTTGAAAAAATTTAGGTGGGGACAGACAGTGTAGTTGTGGAGGTGGGTGGGAAGGAATGGTAGGGGGAAAACAAAGGAGGAGGTAGCAATGCTTGATAGGAAATGTACTCATTACCTTGCTGATGTAACCCCACTGTACACTATTTTTACAATAAAAAAAGAAATAAACAAATGGCAAGGGCTCCCACTGGCGAAGAACTTAGTAAGCTAGCAAAACTGAATGACAACTAGACTGAAAAAGGCAACTAACTTATACTTACGCCGTATATATACATATATATGTATATATGCATATATATATATACATATACCATGATATATATGCATTGCCCAAGAATATATAAAATTGCTGAACAAAATATTTTATCAAATATACAAAAATATAACCAAAATATAAACCAAAATATACCAAAGTCACATGTAGGACATAAACACAATATCCAAAGCAGCAGCAGGCACAGTAATTGTCTTAGCTCTGCATCTTATACACGAGATACCAACTCTGGAGCAGAGCCAGATTTTGAAAAACCATCCAAGATTTCTTATTCTTACACATGGGAGACTCTAATAAATAAATGAAACCAACAGTGCAAATTCAATACTTCTATCATTGGAGAAATAGAGGGGATCAGCAGTGCTCTTATGAAGCTACCTACCAAAGTTTTATAGAGAGGAATGACATATGCAGCTTTAAGTCAATATATGTTTAAAATCAAAATTGTTCCATGAAGAGAAATTACTAAAAAAACTACATCATACATGCACAGACAGACTTATTATTTTTGACAGGAGAATTCCCTTCATCTTTGAAGAGCCGCAGGGACATGACCTAAATGACACAGAATATTTTGTTGCCAGGGGATCTGGTGTGACTGTTTTTAGTTGTGTAATTGTGTAACTCTAATAATAATTATTTTCTTATGCTCAGCTCTCTGGGGTCTAAAAGATGTCTGAAGGGCTATTAAGAAGATGTTGCATCTGGGTAACTTCTCACAAGGACCCTTTTATTCCTCTTTTGTTCTCTTACAGTGTGGTACAATGTCCCTTCATTAATGTAGTCTCCATATGGAAGTAACCTAAAGATAAGACAATATTTCACAAATATCACAGACACTGTTATTAAAAAAATAACATTCATGAGAAGATAGCCATTTTTATAAGACTTGGGGGAAAATCTTCTTTAAAGTTCCAAATGCCTTTTGAACAAATATTTAGAACAGCCATATTTTTGTGCAACTTTCAATTAGTACAAATCCAGCATCATTAATTTGTCAAAGGTAATCACTCCCACATGGTTTCTAGGTATACATGTCATGTAAAATATTACCACAAATGGAAGGCTTGTTATTTGTCTACGATATAAGCAGAAGATTTTTATTTAGTGACAGAGTGCTGAGTTCCTTTCTTCAAATAAGAACAAGTCAGAAGAATGGTTAAGATTTTTTCCTGGCAACTTGTTTAATACAGTATTTTTAATAAGTTTTTATTGTGAAAATACTGTACGGAGGGGTTACAGTTACATGAGCAAGGTAATGAGTACATTTCTTATCCAGCATTGTTGCCTCATCCTTTGCTTTTCCCCTACCATCCCATCCCTCCCACCTCCTTAACTACACCCCCCCCAACTCTGCCTAAATTGTAAAGTTTGTTTTTCAACATAGCATCTTGAACTTCTCATTGTTGCAATGGGTCAATCTGTATCTCTATTTAAACAACAGTATTTTAAAGTTTTCAGTGTAAATGCAAACTATCAGTTGCATGGAAAGTGCCTGATAAAAAAATAAACACTGAACCAAATGCTGATGGCTCATGCTTATAATCCCAGCTACCACAATAAATTATCCTCACTAAATTCATAAATGTAGAATAAAAAAGAGTAGCTTAAGAAACTTACACTATACCTTGCTAAATGTTCATCCTGTAGCAATTTGTGATGTGTATTTGCTTTATCAATGTTATTAAGCTTTTTTTTTCTTTTTTCTTTTTCCAAGCAAGTCTTTCTGGATTCTCTTGCAACATCAAAAAAAGTTTAGATGTTTGTTTGGAATGTTCCTTGAACAGATTGCATGGGAAGAAATCGTAAAACACGAGTAGTGACACAAGGGAAATATTGAATTAGAGAAAGCACATTTTTTTATTGTAAAGATACTATACAGAGGGTTACAGTTACATGAGTGAGGTAATGAGTACACTTCCTCTTGAACATTGTTACCCCCTCCATTGTTTTCCCCCTACCATCCCCTCCCTCCCTCCCTTCCCGAGGTTCTTTTTTTTTATTGTGATTGAGTGATTACATAATTTCCGGAAATTCACAGTATTGTGGAATAATGATGCTCATTTAAAGTCACAAGTTCATTCTAACTTTCCTGGAGCAAATTGTCTATCACAGTCTGTAATATATAACAGTGCTCACATGTTATATACTATATATGTGATCAGCAGCATGAGGATATTTAGTAGTGGTTCAACCAGATGAGTGGGAGTTCTTTGTTTCTTAAGTCCTGTTAGTTTTGTCATATCACCTAACATTTTGGATTTAGCATCCACTTATCAGGGAGACCATGTACCGTTTGTCTCTTCGTTCTTTACCTCGCTCAACATGATTCCTTCTAGCTCCATCGATTTCCCTGCAAATGCCATTATTTTGTCATGAGAAAGCACATTTTTGAAAGAAGTCATCTCACGTAATGGGAAGAGGAAACCCAGAAACCTAGCACTAGCACTACTGTCACTTTATGGTTGGAGTAAGTGCGGGGGGAGGGGGGTGCAGAGTATCCAAAAACACAGGAGCTCTAAATTCTGGCACACATTTGACTTTGAGAGCCATGGTCACTGGGACCATTGTTTTATTTCTCTCCCTTCCTTTCAAGGAAAGTAAATTTCTGTGATCTGAGCTAATCGAATTGTGTTTCAGCTTCTTGACACTTGAAGAAACCTAACTCAACCAAGATGTAATAAAGCAGCAGCGAGATATTAGCCGGACTGATGATCAGCCAACAAGAAGAGACTTCTGCCAGCCCTGGGGGCAGGACGGGATTCCGGGGGCAGGAGATAGATGTGCTGTGGGTGTCTCTCCAGCTGGCAGTGGTCCATGGGGACGTGGGTCCACACGTGAGGACCAGGGTTTAAATTGGATCACGCTCTCTTGCTGCTTGAAAGGGACATTCAGCAGGCAGATGAAAGCAAGGTAGAGATATTTGGTCTCCAGAAGTTTGCCTTGTGGATACATATGTCCTGAACGGTTGTGTTCCCCCAAACTGATAAGCTGAACCCCTTTGGACGACCAAGTCAGACTGACATTTGGATATGTCAAACTGGCTGTTTTCGGTAAAAAGAACTGCCTGCTTCTTCGGTGTCTTAAAATCTCTCTTCAGTTTCTGTGCTAATAGTTGACTGATTTCTAAAAAATATATATTATAGTGTTAGCGCAAGTGGTTCTGAGAATTTAAAAAACTAGAATATAAATAGAAGTTTTTTGGAAGTTCTGAAGCTAGCCAGCAGAAGGATAGAGCTCAGAGCAGGAGAGGATTAGTTCAGAATCACTGATTTCCATTGACCTACCTAGTACACACAAAACCCCATAGGAGCTTTAGAGGTAAAGAAGACAGCCCTGGAGAAAAGGCAATGCTGTAGGATTGAGGGCAAAAACAGCATAACAAAACTTAAAGTCAGTTCTGCAAAAGAAAGAAAAAAAGAAAAAGAAATGAAAGAAAGAAAGAAAGAGAAAGAAAACACTTCCTGCTTTAAAAATACAAAGACAATACTTTCCATTGACAGAAAACAGAGCCTTTGGATGCTATAATATCCCATTTTAATATACAGTATGTAATTAGGCATAGAGCTAATAAAAACAGTTTATAAAGAAAAATAAAGTAATAGAAACACACACAAATGAAACCTTTAAATTAAAACCCATGTATTTTAAATTAATGTGACAAATACATCAAAAATCTACCAAAATGAGAGAATAAAAAGGGAGCATAAGAATAGATGCAAAATTTTAAAAAATACTCAGGAGATTCAACAGTTGAATTTTTAAAAGTTCTATTGGCATATACACTGATCCATTCAGTACAAGTTTCTGTATAGTAACTCTTAACTAAAGAGAACTGTACTTTCTGTTGATAGAATTTTTATGTGCACCATATCTTGAGATAAATTGAAATATATGGAAAATGTTAATCCAAATTTATTTTCAGGGCAGAGAGGTAAATCATTTTCAAATACTATATAAACCTTATACTTTGCATTTTAACAGGTGGCCATCCTCTTCAAATAATGAACACAAAAGAATGTTTTTGACAAAGCTTAATTGCTCAGTTAAATGATTTAAAACAAGAAAGGGGTTTTTTGCTCATTTTTATATGCATAGTCTTCGCTGTAGGGATGAATTGTTTTACTGTATATAATTTATCTTTCCTACCGAAATGATTGTTTCTTTGTAGTTGCACTAGGTTGTCTGATTTGTTTTCAAAAATGCTTCCTGACAAGAGATAAAAGATACTGTTCTTTTGTTGTGTTTTTCTTGCTGGGCTGCAATTTTTTTCTTGTTGCATTTTTTTGATCTTGTGAAGCAGAACTATATTCCTTTTAAAAATGGAATTGTTGATACGAGGAAAATCCTAGATTTTTCTAAGAACAGGTAGGTTTCAGTGTCTGTACTATCTAGCTAAATTGAGTTCAGTCTATTAGCAAAGCTAGAGTGTATCAATAAAGCAAATTAAAAGCAAATTGTTCCATATGAATGATATATGCCTCAAGGAAAACACAAACTTAACAACATATAATTAAATTATTGTCTTTAAGGCCCTTTTTAGTAGGGGATATCTGAAAAAGTGGTTGAAAAATCTTCTATGTGTTTGAATATTCTCTAGAACTTCCTTTAAGTCACAAAGTTTGGGGACTGAAAATTTTGCAGCAAAGTTGATTCTATTAATGCACAATTAAAGAGACTGTTTAAATCTTAGAACTAGTCATTTTGTAATGTAAGCCTATTTTGCCAATGAGCTTTCCTTGTTGCATACATACCTAATTAATAGGTGTATATGTAACTGCATCACAGATTTACCTTGAAAAATCTTACTACTTTAGATAGATAGATAGATAGATAGAGATAGAGATATCACAGGTTATTAAATGGACAATTTAAATAATCAAAATCAATGTCTTCTGAAGTAAAATATAAGTGTAGATTATTTTTATTGTATAAAATTCCCATTAGTAACACACAATGATATCCAACTTAAAAATCATGGTCAAGTGTGCAGATTCTTAATGCAATTTATAGTCTAAATAAAGATGAGGGGTTTTTGTCTACTTATGCTTTGTTTTCCCTGAGACAGAGGACAAATTCGACTCAACTGATGGCTCACATTCTGTCAGGAGATGGCAGAAATTCCATTTTCCTCATCATTTCTTTCCCTTTCTCTCACTATACACTAGAAGAAGTGAACAGAGTAACTAAAAATAAAACAAAAAGGCAAGCAAGCCTGAATCACATCTTAACATGGCCAAAATTAAATGCATAACCTAAAATTAAGATATGTAAAGGAAAGGATGGCTTGGGAGGAGTGGGTGAGAATATTGAAACGGTGACATTGAGCAAGATGCACTATAATATCCATCAATCGCTTGGATGAATAGCACTTCCTCTTATAACTACTTTAAAATAATAAAGAAAATTGGGGGGAAATACATGATGGCAAGAAACCCTCCCTGATAATGTGTTGGGTGTAGCCAATTATCTACAAACAGCTGGGACAGATGGTTAAATCAGTGGACTGGAATGATTGGGGCAAACAAATGGATTCTACTAACAGGACTCAGAATGCTAAATCTATACTTCTTGTGGAAAGCATTGAGAGTTGTGGGAAAGGCTCCTCTCCACGTAGGCTGAATGGGTTGCAATGGAGCAGTGGAGATGGGTAATGGAGTTGAGAACATATTCTCATGTTCCTAATTGAATGAGCCTCAAGGAGGCATCACCAAAGAACATATGGCCTACGGAGTAGTTGATTTGAGTTGTGAAATCATATTTACCCACCATTTCAGATATCTTCAGCAAATGCCAGAAAAGGAAAACTGAGATATATGATGACAGGAAGACTTGATAGGAGAGAGAGACAGAGACAGAGAGACAAACAGACAGACAGACAGACAGAGACAGAGACACACACGGGAGGAGGGAGACCTGGATCATACATAGAGCAAAATTCTTTCTTTACTGATTGTTTGTCCTGAGTCAAAGGTCTCTCTCATATATCTGATTAAAAATGGCCCATGTGTCTGCTATTCTGCATACATCCCTTACTAGCTGCAATGCTTTCTCCTGTTGGAGTTAACTTTTCTTAGAGCTGTATGCTGGAATTTTTAATGAAATTTGCATAAGTTCTCACTTTAGAGTCTTCTGGGTCTTTTTCCAATTTCCTGACCAAGTATTATATGGAGATAGCTGCACAGATTTCTAGATTTCACTGAGTTTAGGATGAGATGGTATACCTTAAGTCTAATGCGCCAGTAACTGTGGTCTGCTTTCTACTGTGAATCTACTGTTGCTACTACATTGATAGCAAGCCCAAGTCATTCTCGTGTGGTCACACAATTCACCTAATGCCTCCTCGCTGAATTTCACTTCCAGTAAGCCTAAAAAATAATGTATAAGCCCTGTCCCTTTGATTATAGACTCCTGTGGCTCTCAATTCTTTGAGAGTTAGTATAAGAAAGGACCAGGTACAGTACTTCATTTTACCCAGAGCTTCAACCACTTTTCAGCCTTCCATTCCCTCGCAGGTCCAGGCATCCGCTCACAGGTTCTCAGACACATTGATGCTGATTACTCTGTCAGGCGAGGCTATTGTTCACTCTGATTACTTCCTGAGTAAGTTCAGGCCGTTTTTAACATGAAGAGGTCTGACAGATTTTCCTGTGTGACCCATAAGCACCAGAGCAATGATTATCATCCAATCCAGACAAAGGAGCTTGATTACTTTTAAAGCATTTACAACACCTCTGAGGAGATTCACTCTGTACAGCAACACCTCTCCTCAGACCAGATAAAAGAAGGTGAATCTCTAGTAAGACATCTCTTTTCTTTAGGGCGATGGGACTCTAGAGTAAGACCCTTTGGTTCCACAAAACTTAATTTAGCAGTAAGATATCCAGCATTAACCACTTGCTGAATGGCTTATGGCTTGTGCCTTATTTGGGAAAGTGCACTGGATGATAAAAATAAAAAATCTTGTAAGATTATTGGGATGATCAAAAGATACATATAATAGTACCATGAAGTAAAATCATGATAAATTATACAGGAGTTTGTTGCAATGATTAGAACCAAACGAATATTCATTTCTCATATAGTATATCACCCCATTATTCTAAACCTGTCTGAGTACCTAAATTTGTTCTCCAAACTATAAATCACAAATTCATACTTAGGTTCATTGCAATCCTATCTCACTGACATCGATTAAATTAGACATCCAAGCTCAATGGACAGAGCACTGCAGCACCTTCTACTGCATCCTGCCAGCAATCATTGATACATTGCATTTTGGCATGATTGTAATTAAATTTTTCAAACATATACTTCAATCCCCAATGTCCCTTGATAAATTGCAAGCTTTACTAAGATGGAAAGCTAGTCCTTATATCTTTACTTTCACAGTGTCAGTTTAGAAAGAGCTCTTCCAAACTGTTTTAATCTCCCTGGATATTGTGTCTCATATTGATTTCTGTGCAAAAGTACAGATAATTTTTCAAAGAGCCAAATTCAGATATTAGAATTTCAACACCAAAATTTCCAAGAAGTCAATTATTTTCTAAATTTACATACTTCTGTCATCTTATATTTCAAAATTTTGGAGAAAAATTAAGTTTGATATGATAAAGAATCCTCATGTATTTTCACTCAGTTTCCCAATGCTAACATTTTATAAAATCTTAAAGCAATAATCAAACTAACAGATGGACATTGACACGATACTATGAACTAATCTGCAGACTTCATTGGAGATCCCAATTCATTCACTAATGGCCTTGTTCAGCTGCAAGTGATACACTGCATCTAATCTCATGGCTCTTTGCTTTCATCAAAGGAAGATCTACCTTTACCTCTCTTGATGTATTTGGATAATACTGGCCAAATAATACTTATTCTGTAGATGTTTGCCATTAGATACATCTTTTTCACAAAGAAAAGTTATGAAATTTGGATAAATAACACATATATGACACATCAATTTCATATGTTTTGGTAGGTCATGGGGCTTGAACTCAGGGCTTGGGCACTGTCTCTGAGCCTCTTTGTGCTCAAGTCTAGTGCTCTACCACTTGGGCCACAGTGCCACTACCAGGGTTTTTTTGTTGTGGTTTAGTTGTTTTGTTTTTTGTTTTTTGGTCAGTTGTGGGGCTTGAACTCTTGGCCTGAGCACTATGCCTCAGCTCTTCAGCTCAAGGCTAGTGCTCTACCACCTGAGCTACAGTGCCATTTTCAGTTTTCTGGTGGTTTTTATTGGAGATAAGAGTTTCATGGACTTCCCTGCCCAGGCTGGCTTTGAACTGTGATCCTCAGATCTCAGCCTCCTGAATAGCTAGGATTACAGGCGTGAGCTTCCCGAGCCCGGCTTCAGGTTTTGAGTGGTTAATTGGAGAGAAGAGTCTCACGGCAACTTTTCTTCCCAGAATGGCCTTGAACCACAATTCTCAGATCTCTGCCACCTGAATAGCTAGGATTACTGGAGTTAGCCACCATCACTTGGCTATAATTTTTATTTCAACCTTTCATCTGTTACAGAACTTAATGAATGACAAAAACTTAAGCTAGTTAAATAAATGATTATAATAACATATATATCATTAACCATATTTTACTTAGTAATAATGGTTAGTAACTGAACAACACAAATAACTGTAAACAAACATTATTAGCTGGGCAGCAGTAGTTTATGCTTGTAACCCTATCTACTCAGAAGGCTGAGATGTGAGGATCATGGTGCAAAATCCACCAAGGCAAGAAAGTCTGTGAGACTTTTACTTCCAATGGCCCACCAAAAAGCTGAAGTGGAGCTGTGGTTCAAATGGTAGAATGGCAGATTTGAGCACAAAAGCTCAGGGACAGCTCCCAGGCCCTGACATTAAGCCCCAGGACAGGTACAAATAAAAGGGAAGAAACGTAATAAGACACACATGGTGTGACCTTTATTTTTCCTTGCCATCAGTCAGTAATGAGAAAAAGCTTGTACCTCATGAGTGCCTCCTCCACATTCTGCTCCAGACTTCCCTTCCTCGGAACCCTTTGATAGGCTGTTATTTGTGACCCTCTTCCTCTTTCTCACCAAAATTTAACTACTTTTCCCATGCCAGATTTCTGACAAAGTATTTTTTCAAATGGGTTTCACAATGCAACAACATTTTTAAAGATATATTTTATGAGATGACATATCAAGGAAAACCCTCATTAGATTATAGGAGAAAAATGTGCTAAGCTTTGTCAGAAAAAAATCTGAAAACTGTCCTTCAGACAAATAATGCCATTTCCATTCCCAACAGCAAGGAAGGAGAATTTCCATTGTTCTATATGTTCACCAGCATTTGGTATTGTCAGGGTTCTTGATTTCAGCTATGGTAGGAAGCATAAAATGTTTTTCCTTTTTTCTTTGATTTTCATGAAGACATACTATGCTGCATTTCTCTCTCTCTCTCTCTCTCTCTCTCTCTCTCTCTCTCTCTCTATATATATATATATATATATATATATATATATATATATATCTGTATTCTTTCTTTGAGTTGTCTGTTATGGTTCTCTGAGCTGTCTGTTATGGTTTTGGCCCATTTTTAAGTGCAATTTTTTAATTAATGAAGCATAACCATTTACCTAAGAAAAGTGCATTTTAGAGCAGGAAAGGTATTTTAACATGTCTATAGTTAGTCTAAGTTCTAACTAAATCTAAGCAGAATGATTTCATTCATGTCCTAAAATTTAGATGTGAAAACAAATTTAAATTTACGTCTTCAAGTGGAATATTGCCTCCAGCAGCTTCAGGCTGGAATTTCAGATGAATCTTTCGTGTATAGAATTCAACTGAGAACCAGAAAGTTCCATCTAAAAATCTTAAAAAAAAAAAAAAAACCTGCCCTTGGGTCTTGTAAGTAGAAATCACATTGAAACATAATTGTAAAATATCAAAGACTTGAAAATATGAAAAATAAAATACTATATATACATATAATAATAAAATGGTCTGAACTTGACATTCCTACCATTTCTCCAATGCTTTCAAAGAGTTCATTTGGTGATTTTAAAGTATAACTAAAAAGCTGGTCCATAAAATACAATAAATGAGGAAAGGTTTATAACAAACAACATAATAATTACTATCAACAATAACTACCTTTTTATGCTTGTCTCTGGAGAGAGCCTAATGTAGTGTTTGAATACTCAGACTGCTCAATATTTTTCCACTTCCTTGTGAAATGTTGAGTGTATTCTTAAATTCTCTGTGTCCTCTACTTCTCATTTACAAAACCGAAATAATGACAGCTCCATATTTAAAAACTCCTTTTAAAGACTAAAGGAAATTGTATGTGTTACTAGGATTAATACTTTGATGTGTGATAAACTCAGCCATTTGTGTTCTAACATTCCTTTAGGGATGAACTACATATGACAATACTTTCTCAATTTTTGTTTCAGATCCAAAAATTGATGAGTTAGACTAATAACCATGAGTTTATCTAGAATGTTGAAAGGAGTGGCATTGATAAAGTTTCACTATAGTCATAAACTACTTTGTCAAATGTCAATTCCTTTGCTCAACTACTTAAACATAACAATGCGCATAATAAAAACATCAACTTAAGAGCATTTTTAAAAATTATTTGAAGCACAGGTGAATAAATCAATGATACCTGAGTCATAGACAGCTTCTGGCATGGAAATGCATTATAAGCACTGTTGTCTAGTGTCTCATTGAGTTCCAGACCCATTTTAGGGCTGAATAAATGATTGATTAAAGAATCAGACTAGTTTCTACTAAACACTTTTTGTAGAACTTTGTGTTCTTTTCGTTCAGCTATAAGCACTTATTTTTACCCTGTAAATGGATATGAAATTTTAAAATGGGGAAGAATTAGTGGTATGTAGTTCCTAACAGGTATTATAATAAAACTCTTTTCAAAATAAAAGCCAGTAAATAAAGATAATTTCAATATATAAGAACCTATGCAAGATATCAAATGACACCAAAGTATAGGGCAAGTTTTGGGCCAATATTTCCTGTGCAATAAATATTTTTATAGAAATAGAATAGCTGGTCTCCTGTGGCTCATGCCTGTAATCTCAGCAACTAATTAAGCTGAGAATTGAGGAACATGGTTTGTCCCAGCCTAAAAGTCCATGAGAGTTTAGAAATGGAACTGTCCTCAAGTGACAGACCAGCTTTTGGCAGAAAAGCAAAGGGACAGTGCCCTGAGGTCAAGTTCAAGATTATATATATTTTTTTCACTCTCCAAATTAGCATTCATAACTTATAATATTAAATGCAAGAGTCTATGATATTGTATCATTACTCAAAATGTTTTGAAGGAAAATATGAATATTCCAATAAATCCAATAGCAAAACAAAGTTTCATGGCTAAAGAAAATAGTTGACATAAATTGTGGACATAATGTATCTTTTAGTTTGTTCTTTGGTAACTTCAAAAGAAGAACTATCCTCAATTTATTCATTAAAGGAAGGTAACTGTTATTGTATCATTTGTTTTATGTTGGAAAGCAAACCTCTGTATATTGTGTATTAGATAATGGTTATTTATGAACTGGCTTTGCAAAGTTCCAATAAGTCCTCTAACTCAAATAAGTCTCTCTAAGTCAATTCAAAAATCAGATCACCACCATAACTGAGAGGCATTCTATTTCAGCCTGAATGTTTTTATCAATACATAGACCACCATTAATATCTGGCCAAAATTAAATTGGTTAAAATGAAGACATTTGAAGCATTTAAAAGACTGTAAGCGTAAGTGAAAAAAGCTAGAAACCTGATAGTTTTACTCAAATCAAGCAATTTTTGTAACTTTAAAACTTTGTTACAATTAGAAATAATGTATTTTTCTCCTTTTATGTTAACAGACCAGAAGCTCAGTCACATCCAAACTAGCTTCAAAAAATGGAAAAATGTGGCAATTATTTTTAATTGCTAGGTTCAGGGAAGAGCAATCTAAAATAGCTACAGCTTCCATTTTTTCAGCATTTTAATTTGGAATGAGTCAAGTCATTCTCTACTCTGGCAATCTAAGTCACATTAAGTCAATTTACAAATGGAACATTTTAAGGATCATAGATGAGAGAAAAAGACCATTAAAATAAATAAAAATGAATATAGAAGTTTGTTAAAGAATATCTATTCTGAACTGAGAGCCAGTGTATGATTATTTTTTTATATACTGGATGTAAAAGAAGAAAAACTTTATGCAAACGCTGAACTTCTTCAGATAGGCTTTACTTTAAGAGTCATATTCTTATATAATGGATATAGTTTGAGTTTCTTTACCTATCACAGTGCATGAAAAGGATCGACTGGATAATGAAAGAGATTCAAAATGCTTTCTATGTGATCTAATGATATGACTGAAGCAATTCCAAGAGGAAAATAAAAGCACAAGACAGATATTGCAAATATTTTTAAATCCCTTGAATACCTAACATGAAAAAACAAGAGGATTTGTTGTTTTCTCAGACAGCATGTGGCCACAAGGTACATTAGCAATAATTTTTTTAAAAACTTATGTATCCATTAAATATGAAAAAGTGTTTAGCAGTATATTACCAAAATTACACTTATAAAACCTAGATGACCAACTGTGAAGGGAGCTGAGAATATATATATCAAGTAGAATGTTAAATTCAATGTGTCATAAGAAATACAAATGGAGAATCAGAAGCCAGAAGTGTGATTTCTTGCCTCTTTATAGGATTAACTTCTAAGCTTTTCCTTCGTAGGAAGCTACAAATGAATATGCAGCATCTTTTTTCCTGAGATCAAAACTAAAATGGAAATTGGGATGACATATCTGAAAAAAAGTATCCCTTGTTTTTTGTTCTCATTTTATTTTCTTCTGCCAAAAATATACAATTTTTAAACTGAATAGTAAGTGTAATAAAGATTAAAAGAACTCTATCATAAAATCCTTTCTCAAATATTTTCACATGAACTAAACTAAAGGTCTGAGGCCAATCAATACATGCTCCCAGTTTCTGTGAGTGGTTTGAAAATGTTTAAAGCAGCTAAGAAAAAAATGTGAAGTCTTGCTGTGGCTCTGAAAATGCATTTAAATGTTTTATTCTAATATAGTAAAATTGTTGACATTTTATATTGTATTTTTACCTTTTTGTGTAAAAAAAATCAATTCTTTTAAAGAGTGTAGCAGATTTATACAGTAACCTGACATAAGTACATTCACAGGAAATCCAGTATATTGTTTGAGAAAGAAAACCAGAAGATATCAAATACATGTCAAGTAACATGAATTCCTCAATTTAAAATTAAAATGAAATAAATAGGCACAAGTGGCTCATGCCTGCGATCTTAGCTCCTCAAGAAGCTGAGATATGACTATCATGAGTTCAAAAGCAGCTCAGACAGACAAATCCAAGAGATTCTCCAAGTAACCAGCAAAAAGCCAGATTGGAAGCATGGTTCAAGTGGCATAGCACCAGCCTTGAATGAAAAAGCCAAGTGAGATATTGAGGCCCTAAGTTCAAACTCTATATCAGAACAAATAAAAAATGTGGCATTGATAACTCAAATAAATAGTTGCCACATTTTCTTAATTATTATAATCAAATCAATTTTTATGCATCGATAACAAATGGAAGAAAGCATGCTTGAGAATGGAAACTATGGATACAGAAGATTATGTATTTTATAATAGGAAAACCACTTTATATTATGTGGTCTAGCCATTTATTTTTATTTAGAAAATGCAAAACACTTTAATTATAGTTATCCTAAAGTAATATAAATATTTCTAACAAGTAGTTATTATGGATTACAATTTGAAGACTTGAAATGAAAAGCAAAACTCTAACTAGTTCCATTACTCCTTACTACACGAGCAATCAAATGCAAGTCGTGCATTTAACAAACAGGGTGAAATGAGACAACCTATAGAACTCTCTCCTCAATAGACTGGCAACTGAAAGATACTTTAGAGTCTTAAGAGAAGTATTAGAGATTTCTCTCACTTGAAAAATAGAAATCTTTGGCAATGTCAAGCACTCTTTTCTCAAATATGACACCGAAGAGAGAGCAGCTAATTCTACAGAGCTTGTCATTTCAAATGAGGATTCCTTAATCTATTAAAGAATCTTAAGAATGAGATTGATGTTATGTTTTTTTTTATTTTTAGGAAAGAATGGACTAACTGGGAAAGTACAAAAACAATCCTTGAATTTTGTTAGTACATAAAAAAGTCTTCAGATATTGACCTTGTATGCTATGTTTTGCTATAGTTGTTTATTACTTCTAGCAGAAGTATTTACCGGTTCCAGTGTTCTTCATTCCTTTCTTTATATTTAGATTAACATCTGGCCACATTTCCTTTCACCCTGAAGAAATGTCTGTGTTTTTTTTATTTATTGCAAATATGCTGGAAATGAAGCAATTAACTTATGTGAAAATGTTTTAGTTTTGTCCTTGTACTTGAAGGATTTTTTTCCCTTGATCAAGGAAGCCTGACTCAATGACATTTTAGTAATCTTTCAATATCTAAAAACTATTTTTTTTTGAAGTGGCGCTGTAGCTCAAGTGATAGAGTGCTCACCTTGAGCTGAAGAGCTGAGGGACAGCGCCCAGGCCCAGAGTTCAAGCCCCATGACCAACAAAAAACAATAAATAAATAAAAAGAAAAACTATTTTTTTCTGACTTCTATATCTAATGAGAAATCAGTTAGCACTGCTTTTATATGAAAATTTCCCTTTTACCAGGGTTTTTTTTTAAGTTTTGACTGTGCATTTGTTGCTTTTACTACCAAAGTATGGCCCATATTCTGTTTTGAGACTTGTGACATAGAAGATTTTCATATTTCCATGTCTTTTTTTTTTCAGTTTTGTACAGAATTCCAACAGTCTTAACAGATCTTCTGACAGCTCAGCTCAGATATCTTTCTAAGACCCAAAGTGGCTCTGATGGAGCATCCTGATTCCTCTTGCAACTTCCTCATGGGATCTTTCTCTCATAAATTTCTGTGACAATTTAGGTTGCTTTCACTAGCTAGAACTCCTATCTGTGACATTTCACAGCCTGTTTGCACCTCCTTTTGTCATGAGAGAAAAGTGACCTGAGCAGAACAAAAAGACAATTAAATTATGTGCAAATTGGATTGATATATAAAGTCATTAGACCTTTACTATGCAGTTAAATTAGCAAATAAAAGAAAGAAAAAGCCCAACTGTGGAAAACTCAAGTTCCTCAGATGAGTTGTTGTTCTGATTGTTGTTTTAAATGTTACCTGTAGTCAAAGTAATTTTAAAAGGAAGCAAATTCATAGCTTTTGAAGCTCTCCAATATTTCTGCCAACCTCCCTATCTCCTGGTTGCACCTAAGCAAGTTTGGCTTAGAAAAAATTCCAGATAAATGTAATGACTTCATTTGAAATGGGTGTGTCTCTAACCTTATAAATGTACAAAGCTCATTTAAAAATGTATACACTCTTAAAGCCTAGAATTTAATGATAAAGCCAAACACTTGCCTCAAAGGCTTCAACACAAATCACTATTTTGATTGTAAGTCAGGAGTAAGATCAGCTATAAAATTACATCCCTACTTTTTATAACAACACAGTCAGATTAATCTAGGTGACCTACTTTAGAGCAAACAGTAAACACAGATCAACAAGATGTTAATGAAAAAAGGAATATGTTCAATTGAGTCACATGGCCAATAGTTTCAACAAACTGAAAGGGAAAACATCAAATTATAATCATTCTAAGGTTTCATCATGTTTGTAGCCATGAAACATTAGATCTATCAATATTTCACCTTTGATAAAAGCAAAAACAGAGCTCAACATATCTGTGATTAAAACGAATTAGTCTCATTCAATGGCTTTTCAGAGGAACTTTGTGAAAGATGTTGCTTTCCACTCAAGAGAATTGAATTTTAATTTGTTTGTGGCTTGATTCTGTTGCTTTCTGTGAAACTGTTTTGGAGTTGTTTTTCTGGCATTCTTCAACAAGTAGTTAATGACAGTATCTCAGCAATGAATGTCTTTGTGAATATGGCAGTAGCTTTTCACAGGTTAATTGTTCCCGCACTGCCTTAAAGTGATTTGTTTATTTTTTTTCTTTTTTAATTTTCTACAGAGAGAGTATTTATGTGCTTTTTCTCTGCCTACTGTCAGCTGTCCTATTTTAATAGATTGTTATCAACCAAATGCTTTGGTTTTCTAGTGTTTTATAATAATGGGATCATTATAGATTCTTTGTTTATTTTACTTACCGCTCACAGTTTTCTAGATTAGTGGTTTAGCAACCATTTTTACCTGAAATATTTATTCTGCTCCTTCTCTTTTTCTTGCCTTTAAAACTCCAAATATGTATGCATACCTATGAAATCAACTTGGAATTCATGGATATTCTCCTCTTTTGCATTTCAGTTAGAAAGTTTCCCCTTGGATTATCCTCAGAAATTTAGTAAGAAAGTAACCTAGACTCTCCTCTCCCATGAATAGTCCATTGATGAACTATTGAGAGACGTTCTGCCTTTCCATTGCATTGCTTTTTTGACTTTTGGTCAGTTCTTTAACCATTTTCACTGTTACTATTATGACACTGCAGCCCTACTCTTTGACACAGTTCTAGGAATGTATTATACTAGAATAAACTTCTCTGAGATTCACATTCAGTATCATTGGCACAGCTTCTGTTTTAAAGAAGACTTCAACTCTCACGGCAGATTTGACTGTCTCTTCAGGTTTGTCTTGTGACTTCACCTCTCAGAAGTGTCTAAGGAAAAACACTGACCTTCAATATATTCATCTTCTTGTGACAATACGAATGATGTCTTCCTATTCCTTTTTTATTAGTCTTGTCCTTAAATAGCTGTACAAAGGGGTTTCAATTCAATATGTCAGTTTATGAGTATAATGTACCTTGATTAATATGTTCCCGTTCATTATCTCCCACAGCTCTTCCAACTCCACTCATCTCCTCAATTTATCAGTTCAACTTACATTGAAGAGTATGTCTGCATTTATTCACCCTTTCTACAGAATTTTCCTGCAGAACTTTCTTGAGAGCCCATGGTGATAATATTTTAAGTCTTAAGGCAGCCTTATTTTTTAATTGAAATAAAACCCTGTATCCTGTCAGATATAATTAGATCTTAGCAGCAAAAGAAACCACAGAAAATACTCAAACTCAAGAAGACTGAACAACAACACATTGGTGAATGCTCAGTGGGTCAGCAAAGAGATAAGATGGGAACTTTATTCTTTTTAAACTAAACTTCTATCTCTATTGTAAGTTTCTTTCTATACTGTTCATAATGGAATCCTTAGTAGCAAAGATAAGAAGTTGATTAAGATCACAAAAGTGAGAAAATAAGTATACTTGATATACTTCCATCTCTATTTCTCTCTCTTACGTCTAGTGATATTTTGTTTCTGATGAAGCTGATAGTTTCTGAGTCACCAGAAGCTTCCATAAGTTTGGTCTAGGCATCAACACTGAGGAATCCTTCCTTTTGATCCTCACACATTTAAAGCCATCTGAGAATGAAGCTGGATATAGGCCTAGATTGAGAAACAAAAATTTGACAATCACACCTTTTATAGAAAACAGTAAAAATTGGAAAAAAATCATTTTAAAACATTATTGCAAATGAGTATGTTCTAGTATATACAATTTTGAGGCTATTTTTCAAATTGTGCATATTTAAGTAACAGCAAGAGACTTAGAAAGATGACATTTGGAAGGAGGAGATCAACTAGCAGCAAAGCTGAACATCTCCCCACAGAACAGTGGTATTTGACAGTTTTGAAATCTCCAAAGACATTTCGCTTTATTTATTAGGTAAAGCTGTCACAATTTATACAAACCATGAAATTCCAAAGTGACTATTAACAAGTGACGGTTGCCTTGACATACATGAAGGTAGTTACACAAGCATATAAGAATTTTATAGGTCTTATTTATATTTAACAAAACAAACAAGGAGAGATGACCATGAAAGGAGCTCTTAACCCCTAGGAAGAAAACCATCTCTTTGCAAGACAACGTGGAAAAATTCCCACATTGATATTATACTAAAAATATTGTCCATTAAACAATCTCTTCTTCTTTTTCTCAAGAAAACGATGAGCTGATAAAGCATAAATTAGAAAATCCCCTTTAAAATTGAATGTGAAAAAAGAACCTGCTATAATGTTTTAATCTTCTTTATGTGATGGTCTCAGAAGAAGAAAAAGTTAGATTTGGAAAAACAGAACTTCCAGAAAGGTAATCCTAAACATTATTGTCCTTGTTGTTGTTTAAATGTGGCAACTATTCTTCTACCATTTCTATCATTGTCAGCTCTTAGAACATTTATAAGTTAATTTTCTTTCTTTTTATTTATTCATGCAATGCAAGCTATTATGTTTTACCTAACCAGTGCCCACACATTTCTAAAATTCAACTAATATGCATTTTCTTCTAGGATCCATTTGCTACTGATTTCTCTTTTGTTTATTGGTATGATTTTTTTATTGTTGAAAAGCCTTCACTTTTAAGAAAAAAAATTAGTTAACAAAAAGTTACCAGCATTATTCAGCAAGAGTAAATCACTGCACAAAGTTTTAAGTCATGGCCTCAACAATGCTTACAGCATTAGTATTCTGTTTTATTTCTCAAAATTAGCTTTAAATAAGCTTACACACACCTAAAATATTTTAGATGAAAATATAAGTTGAAATGAAAGTACATAAGGAATATTTCTCTTTGAATGGATCTAGAACCTTGAGTTCTCAACAGAAAGTAATTTCTCCACTGTGCTCACTGTGGTTTTATTGCAAGTTCCCCTGTCTTCATATAGTTTGTGACATGTACATGACAAGCTAGCATTTAGTATAATAACACCTCACCTTTAAGATTACTCACAAGCTCAGAGGGCTGTTACAAGTATTGAATGAGATGGGGTAAGTCACTTGTCAAAGAGGACTGGTCATTTTTCGTCTTTTATTCACATACTTGTGCTTTCATTCTTTCTGCCAATAGTAATTTATTTTGAACCTAGACTTTGTTTCAGACCCTCTAAAATGATGATGATATCTCATCTAGCGAAGCATGCAACTGGAAGACACTTTCTGTTGAGGTCCACAGAATAAAATAGTCAATGCAATCAATAATAATCAATATAAAAAGTATAAATCATGCTGTGTTATGCTAAAATAGTAAAGAGCGGGCTGTGAGAATGTATAATATATAAGGACAGGTTAAAAGTCCGGTGAAAAGACACCTGTCTCAGACTTGAGGTGAAGAGTCATATATCTGAACTCAGATATCCTGGGTACAGCAAACAGCCAATGTGTTTGAGGAATAGCTCTGGCACAGGGTAGGTTTGGAAATCTAATGCAGGGGTGGCTGGCGCTGAGTGAACAAGAGGGTAGTGGGATGAGATCAGAAAGGTAGGAAGGTTCAGACTTGAAAATCTATACTGTAAGTGAAGGGAGTCGGGGGTCAGGGAGAGGTGAGAATGTTAAAAGGGGTGACATTGATCAGGATATATTGTATTCATAAACTGCTTTGTTAAATATCAATTTCTCTGTACAATTACCTAAAGACAATTTTTTTAAATCAACAGAAGAAAATACACATAGGAAAATGCAATACATCTAATTTTCATTTGGGGTTAAGTATATTCTTTTGGAAAAAAAAGTCAAAAACATTTTTTATAAAGCAAATCTATACAGATCAGGTTTTCTAAATCAAGTAGATGTTTTAGATTTGATTTCGAGTTAAAGAAAGAACCATTGGAAGGTTGGGAAGTAAGGAGAGTTGTTAGTAATTTACATTTTGGGAAGATCACTCTGATGTGCTAAGGATAGATTAAGAGAAGACAGACTAGGTAGGAGCTGAAGACCCAATAACCAATGAAGAAACAACAAAATTTCAAAGGAATTATTTATAAAGATTTGATGAAGACTCACAGAAACAGAAAGCAAATGAAGGTATCACAATCAGAGACATGTTTTAGAAAGATCAATCCAGGAGTGACGCAGAAATTGCTTTGAATAGCTAAGACAGAGTATTTAAAACAAACGGGAGGCTATTGAATCTGCAAGGATGTAAACAGCAGTGGGACTGAAATTAAGGTACAGACAAGCAGTACTTGAACGACGGAAATATAGATCGACAAAGACACAGTTACAGGAAAGAAATTATACTCGCAGGAATATGTCCCATAGAAATGCTTAACCTAATGAAGACAAAGAGAGCAGGACATTTTTATCTCATTATGCAGAGGAGGAAGGTATTCTGGAGACCATCATTGTCCTTGGTTGGCAGAATAGATAGGTAGCAGGAGTGTGTGCCCACTATGGAATCTTACACAAGGGTTATATGCAGTGGGTTAGATGTACGCAAAGCATGTCATGGTGAGTTCCAAAAACATAGTACCAGTAATACAATCTTTAAGAAAATTATACTTACATAATAAAACCAGATGATATAATATCTGTTTCTACACTAAAATTCACAGATTAAGAGCAATCTTTATTATCCTAAAAAAGCAACTTTTTCTGAAAAAAAATCTTATTTGTATTGGTTGTGGGGGTGAACTTATAAATTCCCACTTAGGAAATGGAAGAACAGAATGATGTTGAGCTTTACTAGGTAGATTGATAGAGAAATAGATACATACATACACAAATACACACCATACAAGACAGGCATATTTGCATTCTATATAGACAGACAAACACATACATACACAGATGGATACATGTATGCGTGTATACATGTATATGTGAGTACATATATACATAGACAGATACATACATAAATAAGTACATGATTTCTCTATATGTCCTAGAGATATCATCTATCTCTAAATAGACATATATCTGTAGATATATATTCAATGTCTCTACATATAGCTTTTCATTTGCTCATTTTACTTTTTCAACTTTTGTCTTTAAATTTATATTTCAGGATGGTTTATTAAAAATGTATCTTCTTGTAGCTGTGAGTTAAGGCATATGATTGGCTACAGCCAGGTTTTCATTCCTTTTCTGAAATTTACTAAATAACTGACCAGAAGGACAAATGACCAGAATGAAAAATTAATAAAAATCATTCCTGTACTCTGTTCAAATAAAGAAAAGGGAAAAAATCCATGTGGGAAAGGGACTTCCCTGTGCCTCTTCCTGCCTGGCCTTAAATGCTCTTTTTGAGACTTTTTCAAGTCCTTACTGAACAATGATGAAATACTGACCCAGACATTGCTGACAATCCTGGTGAATGCTGGGTCTTTGACATTTAGCAGCACTTTATCAAGGAGCACAGGAATCAAGACGATTCATTCTCTGTGGAACAAGAGAATGTATGTGTATTTATAGATATGTATGTATATATACATATATATGCATATTTATATACTAATATATATAAACTAACATTTCTACCTAGAAACCCTTTGCTAACACTTCCCTGAGAGAAATTGCTGATGTGAAACCCAGTTTCTTCTCTTCCATCTTTGCCTTAGAAGTAAAAGCACTGATCGCCCTAATTACTCAGGTGAAGCGCTTCTCATTGTGAACACACTCAAGTCTCACTCTCTATCGAGTATTGATTGGGCCACCCGTTTGCAGGTGAAACTTGTTCCCTACAAAGGCTCCTTCCAGAATGAGTCCATCCTGTTGATCACCTTTTACCTCCTTCATCTTTGCCACAGTGTCTCACAGCTTGAACGAGTGCTGAAATGTCCTGTTGCACCCCTGGGTCTTCATGAGACACTGAAGCCTCCTTCAGCCAGGTATAAACATGCTTGCATTGGCTGACAGAGTTGTTGTTTTACTTCATTTTGAGAAGATTTAAAAAAAAACTGTCTATGCATTCTCTTTCAAAAGGTTAACATGATTTTTAAATATTTTCACTGACACATTATTGATCCTTTATTCTGTATCTATGTGAAAGAAAAATGGCATCATATTCGATAAAGATGATATTGTTGGAGAGAACACATCAAATAACCAGACTTGGGGAACTAAATAGAATAGGAGAATACTTTTTACTATGTATTGTAGGTGCTCCAGGCAGCAAAGAAAGCTGGAAAAAGTTGGGCATGAATTATTTCTGAGATAGAACACAAAAGGAATATGAAATTACACCTCATTTTTAATCTGCAACTAAGATACATACAAATGTATTGTTTCATGCACACATTGGGTGAAATTTCAGATTCATCCTTTTTGCATTTGAAAGTATACTACACATTTCCTACTTTCACATTCATTTAAAAGAAGCCTTAATGATCTATACACACCTATACAGACAGATGTATTATGTGTGTGAAATTTGTGCATATATGCACACACACATATGAGAGCCATATTGTGTAGCAAAAACATACCATTATTTCAATCAGATACATGTATATGATGCTGATGTAAATAATTATGTCACATGTAAATATATCCTATGTCATCCTTGCTACCATGTCTTAGGTAGAGTTGTCACGTGGTCTGCAACCCATTATTCTAGGTGTATCTAATTGAGGCTTTTTTATTTCTTCCCTTTCATACCCAAATTTACTCTGTGTGTATCTTGAGTCTAGCGGTCCTCTTCCTGATGAAGACTGATCTTCTGAAGGAGGCTGGCAAAGTGTTTTCTGTAGCAGGACTCATTAAACCTCCTAATGGAATGCCTAGAAGAAGCCTCTCTTACAGTGCTGTGAATTTATATCCAAATGCATTTCTCCAAGCTTTTAAGAGAGCAGATTTGCTCAGTGACCTTGTGGCTATTGATGGTCATTTTGAACTGAAAATATTTGAAATTGCTTATTTAACTTCAGTTCAACTAATTCTTCAAGCTCAACACCAATTAAAGCTCATCAAAAATTCTACTTCTATTAGTCACCTCCTGGATGGGAATACTTTCAAGTCTCAGGCCACTTAGTAACATTATCCATGGTAATTATAATGTCAATAGGCTAAAGAAGATAAATTATTTTAAAGGACACTTTCTTCTAATGTGTCTAACATATACACAGGCTGATAATTCTTACATTATAGGATTTGATAATTCATGGAGTACTTTTTTTTAATCCTGGGCTTGAAATAATTGACTATCTGTTTTGACCACAGAGCATTCATTTTCTTCATCTTTTATTTAAGGAAAACCCACAGTACCTTCAATGAAGGACAAACACTGCAGGATAAACAGATTGACAGACACGACCTTTGACTCAACATCACCATTCAACTCTCAGTTGTCCTGCTTATTAACAAACTATTTATTAACAAGCAATCTGTCACTAGACAGCTCCAGAGAGTCTATCTGTCATGATGATGATCTATGATCTGTTTACCCAAAAGCCTCACCACTGAGTGCCCCTCTGGGAGTCTCCCATTGAAGGCATTAGATGCTTTATGTCTGGTTCTCTCTCATGGGCCGCCATTGACCTTGTAATAAAGGAGATAGGTTTTTACAGAAGAGTGAGCAGCAACTGATTCGGCCTTCACACACTCAGCATGGCCCTCACTTGTTCAGCCTGGCCCCTCAGCTTTAGATCCATCCTGGAATTTTTTAATTAGCTTCCTGACACATCTAAACAACTGTCTTCTGGATGAATTTCAGCTACCTACAGTTTTTCCCTGGGCAGAGGGAGAGTAACTCAATGTAATTATAATTATTATAGCATGCATTAACTATCTCTGATGATTGTTAACTCCAGCTCCAACCTCAGAATATTTGTAGTACCCATATGAATCTTAGCCAACTACATTTCTCAGAAAATACTCTAGCCTTTCTTCATATACGTTGATTTCGGTCATTGTTTTCATGTGCCTATATTAACACTAGTATTAGCATAGTCAAGAGTTGGTAGTTGTTCCTCGGTGGATTTCAATATTTGATTTTGTTTCCTTTCATCTAGAAAAGGACAGGCTAAAGAGAAAGTAATTTTTAAGGACTTTAAAAATCAGGATATAAAATTATGAAAATCAGTCATGAAATTGATTTTCTCATCTCTTGCTATTCTAACAATTAGTTGTCCATTGTTTTTGTTTTATGGTTTTATTCAGTAGAAAGAAGTAAGAGAAAAACTTGTCTCCAAATCCTTGTGCTAAAAATTAGCACAAGATTACATCATTCAGTTGGGAGAGATGCTTAATATTTTACTTATTAGAGAACACACAGATTAAAAGAAAGAAATTAAGTTTATTGGCACATTCTGTGAGGAAATAATGAAGAATAATTTGCTCAATAATTAAAAAAACAGATTTGAAGATCTTCCATTCTCTTTGGGGAATGAAAGCTATGTAATAGAGAAAGAAAAACATAGCAAAACTTTTAAGTGTGAATAACCATCCAGTCATCCAAGTATGCTAGCAATAACTCAGCTAAACCAGAATATGTTCATTTAAACATGTAAGGAAATTAAGCTTGCAAATCTCAGAAGACAATAAAAGACAGAGTGACAGGACTAACACAAAGGGATCTTTCCAACCAAAATGACAAGATACTATAACATACTGGAGGAGGCAAAGTTCTTTGATGTTATAATTGGTAGACTCTAGTTGCAGGAAACTGAAGGAAATATTAAAGGTGTGTATGCTACCATCTTCCTTATTCCTACACAATTTCTTTATTAAGTAAGCATTACTACTCTGGCCTTTCTGATCTGAAGACTCTTCCCTCTGTCTTTCCCAATTGCTCTGTCATGTCATGTTTTTTTTTACATATAATTTTGTTGTTGTTAATAAGATGTTGTACAGAGGGGTTGCCATTTCACAAGTCAGGTAATGACTGCATTTCTTTTTTTGAACCATATCACCCCTTCCTTCACTTCCCCCAGTTTGTCCTCCCGTTCCAGCCCACAAGTTACAAAGTTCATTTTCCGCATAGTGTACATTGGATACCATGATTGTATTTGCTCACTCTTCCTCTCTTCCTTTCGGTGCACCAACTCTGCCCCTCTAAAAAGAAAAAAAAATGAAAAGCAGAAAAAAAACAACACTCTCACTCACAACAACAACAACAACAACAGAAAACATGTTACCATTTCTGGGAGTTTATTTTGATAAATAGTATTTTAAATGTTTGCATAAGTTACACCGTTGGGTCCCTCACCTAAGAAGAGCCTCCTCTAGTCTGACTATTTGTGTGTGAATGCCTAGAGGTCTGAATAGGTTATCATTTCCAGTTATAGTGTAGATCTAGCTACTGTCCTCTATTTTTAATTCATTACATATAATGTAATCGTTCATTTACTTGTTTATTTATTAGCATACCATAGCAGAATATATATCTCCTAAGTGCAATATTATTTGTCTTATATATTACATATTGGTAACAACCAGTTTGTGAATGGAATTTGCATATATGCTTTGTAAAAGTTATCTTTCTTATGTTCAAGAAAATTTTGTAGCACTGAGGACAACCAAAATGAATTATAGATAAATTCCAATGCTGATGTAGTAAGCACAAGGTAAGCTCCCAAAAGTTCAAAGCTTCACATTAAACCATGTTACTGTTGTGTACAGAACCCTACCATCTTCAAGCCAAAGCTTCTACAATTGTTTATAATTATATGCATTTTATTATTATCAAAGTTTATAGAACATAAATATTTCAGACAAGTTTAAGAGGGAAAAGATGACATGGTAGTAGTGGAAGGCATGATCCTGCCTTTAATACCAACTACTAGACAGGGAGATTTGGGGAGGATCAAAGGCCAACCTGAGAAAAAAAAAAAAAAGTTAGAGAAAACTCCATGTCAGCAAATAAGCTGGACATGCTGGATCACTTCTCTAACTCCAGTTACACACTAGGCATGAGTAGAAGCATTGTGATCTTATTTCGCCCAAGTTAAATGTAAGTTCCTATCTAAAAATGAACCTGTGGTGAACAAAGAGCTGGAGGTGTGGCTCCTGTGAAGAAGCCAGCAAGCTTCTTGAGAGAACAAGGCCCCGAGTTCAAACCCTTGGACTAAAGTTAAAAGAACAAGAAGGCCTGCATGCTTAAATGATGAGGATATAAATTTCTCAACTGTTTTAAAGATATATTCTTCTGCAGCAGTGTAGGGGTCCCTTCCCCCACCTGTGATAGTGGCAGTATCGCCACACACACTCCGTTCCTTTGACATACTCAGTTTTCAAAATATAATATGCCAGCACATAGCTTTGGCCATAGGAAAATGATATTATCCATGTCATGCTGGGAAAGCATAGTGCTGGCTTTCCATCGCTCCGTTCCCAAAGCATGCTACTCAGGCTCCTGTGTATCCCACATGTTTACCAACGTCACTACGTGCTTATTTATTCCCATGGATTCTTCAGAGAATATAATATTCAATTTCTGGTGACTTTCTAGTTTCAGATTCTTTCCCAAATTGAATGCAAAGAATATTTACATACATATTACAATTGGGACTCAGCTGAGCTGATTTATTTGAGTTTCATCAAGTCATTTTGGAATGATTAAATTTAAAAGTCACAGGAAGAAGGCTTACACTCAGCCCTCTTTTTATTAATATACATTTAAACATACAGAAAATGACATCACTATTTCAAGAACTTGTATCTGTCAAAGGCTACAATAAAAAAAATAGCATGCAAAAGCAATGCTTGCCAAAAAAAAAACCAATATTCTTCCAAAATAAACTCTTGCTCTGAAATGCTATATTGAAAAAGATAAATCAGCAATGAATTATATTTGATTGATTGATGAAATTGGAGTCATTCTTTTTCAGTTGTTTCTTTGCAATATCTGATGGTTGTTAGAGTGAAATGCTCCAATTAAATATTTTATGCAATAAAGAATACATTCTCTCTATCACCCAATAAGCCTTCAGTAAATATTTAAGTGAATGAAGAACAAAATGGTTATTTTCTTTAGTTTCATGCTATTCACGCATTTCAGTTTATAGATACCCTATAATCCAAGTGATTAAATGTAAAATATCTATTCAATGTAAAATAGTGCTGGAGAACTATAATCTCAAATAATACAGGAGAGTTGGACTCCAAATTCTTTTATTTTAGAAAAGGATCATCTAGTCCCTTTAAATCTTTAGGGAATTTCCTTGCAGTAATATGAGAGAAACTTTCAACAAAATTTATTGAAGTAAAAGAAAGAATGAAGAGGGCTCTAGATATTGGACGAACTAAAAATCGTTACAGGGGCTGGGAAGGTGGCTCAGTGGTAGAGTGCTTGCCTCGCATGCATGAGGCCATGAGTTGGATTCCTCAGCAACACATAAGCAGAAGAAAAAAAAAAAACAGAAGTGGCTCTGTGGTTCAAGTGGTAGAGCACTACCCTTGAGCTGAAGAGCTGAGGGACAGCGCCTAGGCCCAGAGTTCAGGCCCCATGACCAAAAAAAAAAAGTTAGAAAGCTTGTTACCTATGTCCTTTGCCATGTAGAAACTTTTAAGTTTGGTCCAATCCCATTTTTTGAGTCTTTCTCTGGTTTGTTGTGATTGTAGATCTTAGAAAAATTCAACCTGTGCTTAGGAGCTCTAGTGTTTCCCGTACGCCTTCCTGTAATATTTTCATAGTATCTGGCCTCACATTTAGGGCTTTGATCAATTTTGAATTGATTCCTGGTGCAAGGTGATATAGATGGATCCAGGCTCAGTTTTCATTGCAGCATTATTTACCATGACCAAGATATGGAATCAGCCAGGATGGCCCTTAACAGAAGAATGCATCAAGAAAATGTGGTATCTATTCACCATGGTATTCTACTCATGCATCAGAAAGAATGACATTGTACCATTCTTAAGGAAATGGGGGCAAAGTATATTAAGTGAAGTAAGATAAACTCACTTGTGGTAGTTAACATATGGCTATGCACCTACAAGTAAGCACACACTGGGTGGAAAAGCAAGGGGTCAAAAATGACTGAAGTGTAATAGACTCTATGGAGAGCACAAATAGTATAAAAAGGCTCTGTTTTCACTGTATTTGATGTTGATATAATTTGTGGAGGGGAAGGGAAAAAAACAAATCATTTAAATAGGGATACAGGTGGACCCATTGCAACAATGAGATGTACAAGTCGTTATGTCGAAAACAAACTTTACAATTTGGGGGGGGCGGGGGAGATGGGAAGGGATGGGAAGGGGAAACAAAGGAAGAGGCTACAATGCTTGATAAGAAATGCACTCATAAAATAATAATAATAACAAAGAAATGTACTTATTACCTTGTCCATGTAAGTGTAACCCCTCTGTATGATATTTTCACAAAATAAATAAATAAATTTTTAAAAAATAAAAAAGGCTAAGTCAAAACCCAACAAAATAAGTACTAGGAAATGGTATTTGTAAGAAGGGAGAGTGAGGGCAAGGAGCGAGGAATGGAAGAATGAAGGGAAGGGGGAGGTGCGGGGGGAGAAGGCAGGCAAGAATTCATTGTATATTCCACAGAATTGAGAAAGATAAGTAAAAAGAGGGCTGAAGATATTGAAGGTATAACACAGATCAAGATGAACTGACACATAAACTGCTCAGGTCAATTGCAAACTAAAATCAATACATAATCTAAAATTAGGGTAAGTAAGGTTGGAAGGGACAGATGAGCATGTTTAAAGGGAGAGAATGTTACAAGGTAAGAATGTTGAAAGACATTGGTCAAGACACATTGTGTTCATAAAATACCTCAGTGAATATTTGGCAACTCCTTTGTACAATTACTTAAAGATAATAAGATTAATTTTAAAAAGTAGTCAGAAATGGAGTTATTCTGAATTATTTTCCAGCAAATAAGATTTCCTAAGGAAGCAAGTAAATGTGTCTTGTATTTAAAGTTGCATAACTGTTTTATTTTAAAAGCAATTACTAGCATTATTAACTACTATTTTGGGAGCACTTGTATTTGAACTCAGATTCTCTGACACTTTCTAGGAAGCCTTCTACTAGTTCAGCCTTTTTGCTTTAGTTGCTTTCCACATAAGTTCTCTTTGTTTCTAGCCTGGGACAAGAATGGACTGTGTTCCTCCTATTTACAACTTTCCCATGGCTGAGATGACAGGAATGAAGCACCATCCCTGCTTTATTGATTGAAATAGAGTCTCACTAGCTTTTTTGGCTGGTGTGGCCTTAAATCATAATCCTCTGAGTCTCTACCTCCCAGGTAACTAAAATAAAGGCTGGCAGGAGCCACTTTGCTGAGTAAAAAGCCAGGACAGACTAGCAATAGTAGCTGTGTTGAGTTGTACTATATTATGAATTACTTTACAACACAGGAGAAAATATTTGTAAGACAGCTGAAGAATTCGTGATTACTGCCTTGGATATATCTGCAAGTTTAAGTAATGTCTTGATTCATTCATATACAATGAACACTGTTATTTCTACAGTTAAGGTTTTAAGTCGGGGAGAAAAGAAAAACTCAGCTGACAAATCCTAGAAAAGGACGTGTCCTTGTCTTCAGCAGGACCCAATTCAAACAACACGCCAGCAAAAGTAGTGTGGCATGTTGTAGGAATGGAGAAGGTTTCCCGGGTGTAAGTCCTATGTTCGAAGGGTTCAATGTTTGACTCAACCTTCATCTGCATTACACTGACTTCCTTGCTATACCACATCTGTTTTCTATGTGCATGTTCCTGCCACCAGCTGACGATCGCATGAGCGTGGATTCTGAGTAAGGATCTCTAAATGTCCATGTGCCCTAGGGCTGGCCACACACTGTGAAATCTATACAAAGAGGGTCTAGCGTGTTGTTGAGAATTCGCAGGACTCACCAGTCAAGCCTTAAAACAGACTATTAGGAGAGCACCCGCTTAGTCCTGCTCAGTATATGAAAAGCGTCCCTGGTATTCAATCCAAACGCCACATTTGTGTTACATTTTGTAAATGTAACAGCTAAAAGCCATCGACTTTAATTTGATTAGGCTTGAGAACAGAGGCGAAGGCTTTAAGCCTAAAAACCTGACACTTCATGGAATAGAAAAAATTCTGCCTCCAGTCCTACATCTGTCTCAGTTTCCAACCTGTCAGCTTGCTTTACAAATGTCAGTCTGGCCATAACTGAGTAAACCAATCTTCAAAGAAAACCATTCCTTCTCCCCTCTCTGTATTTGTTTCTCTCTGTGTATGTGTACATTATATAGTATATTTACACACATATATCCCTACACATACACATTCTGTGGACCATATGTGTACATATGCCATAGGATTGTGGATGCAAGTATCCATTGTTTCTGTGTCTCTGAAGACCCCTAAATAATTTTAAGTATGGAAAGTTATCTGTACACACATATATACACAATTCACATACACACAGCTAATTCTTTATGGAATACTTTGTCTTGTTATAGAGACATACACCAATTTCTACATTTCAGTTTATCTTTCTGCTCATTTCACACTTCCATTGCAAAACTTGTGTGCATCCCATCCTACCAACTTCACAATCCAAATGACTAGCTTTCTATGCTATATTCGTTCTTCTTTTCCCATATGCACTTCTAAATGCTCTACCTGCACTGCATGATGGATATGACTCTCAGATAGAATATGATTTCTACCGCCGGTCAGCCTTGGACTGTGAGCCTCCTGTCTCTACGTTCTGAGTATCTAGGCTATCAGATGTGTACTCCTGCACCTGATCAATATTTGCCTTCTTCCCATACGAGAAGAAAAGCTTGGAAGGGGACATGTTGCATCTCTAGTGCATCGCTGTGTCCTTTTTCCATAGAGCAGTAGTCTCCAGATGTGGCACAGTAATGCTGACATGTCCAATAAATGGACAATGAAAAAATGAGTTTAGAAACATGTAATTAATTTCACATGCCCCATATGCTGAAGTTCCTGTCAAAAGGGAATCTGTTTGGCCCCCAACTCTTCAATACAAACTTTAAGTATAGAGTAATTTCCTTGGTTTATCTTATTAATGTCACACGAACCTTTCGGTATATTGTGCTTTTAGATAATCTTTACTTCCATATGAATGTCTTGTCTCAGAAAGCCAAAATCCATTCAATTTTTGGAAAACAGTTAATTTGTAATTATTTCACTTACAAAATTTTGTGAACCCTTAGTTTACAGTGTAATGATTTGTGCAACTGTAGAGGGGAAATGGAGGAAACAAATTATCTTCTTAGTTTAACGAGTCATCTCTTCACCACTGAGATTATCCAACCGGGCTATTCTTTCAGTTACCTCTCTCTGCAATCATTAATTATCTGCATCTGCCACAACAGTTTTTCTCTCTGATAACTTTTTTCGTTAATTTAATTTTAGAATCATCTACCAAAAAAATACAAAAAATCTTATTCTTTGAACTAGAGCCCTAAATTGAAAATGTGCTGATTACTATGCTGTTTTTAATTTGCCTTTTAATCCAGGTCACAACAATAGACATTCCACAAAAGATATCTGATTTCTGTATCAGAAACCACACAGGAGTACAGGTAGAGATTTTCTGTATGAAGATAGTTTTAAGACTTGTTCCTTCCCTTCTGAAGCACTGAGGTGGACAGGTCCTCCAGTTATGAAGAAGAGTATCACATGATCCCTTTTTTAACGATTAGGGTCATATTTCAGAGTTAAATAATGTGATTCTGCCAGGCCCGGGTGGCTCAACCCTGTAATCATAGCTACTCAGGAGATTGAGATCTGAGAATTGCAGTTCAAAGCCAACCCAGGCAGGAGAGTCCATGAGACTCTTATCTCCAATTAACCACCAGAAAACCGTGTCGCTACCGCCTCGACCACCAAGGAAGACGCCACACC
>NW_012267220.1:3991563-3998501 GCF_000151885.1 Dipodomys ordii | reverse complement strand
TTCCCAGCCCCCTACTTTCCCAGCCCCTTCCGATCTTTCTTCCTGCAGCATTTCTAGGGCAGCCTGACCATTCTCTATCGCCTCACTGCAACGCTGGTCCTCAAGACAGCCTCTTATCAGTTTCCATATTGGTCTCACTCCGCTCTTAAGCGTTCCTTGTTCAGAGGCAAAATCTAGGTCTCTCCCTAGTTTCTCCCAAGAGGCCACCGTGAGGCTTCCGGAGACAGCGAACCACTGGGCAACGATGTCACATTCATCCAAAAATCTCTCTAAAGTACTCTTTTTTATTTTTAACTTTTTTGAGTGCAGTAGCTCATTGAGAGCCAAAAAATTGGGTGCGAAGAAGAAGCGCCCATGTTTTAAACATTTAAAGCTGGTAAACAAACTTTTACTTTCACTTTTGGCTACTCTATTGACTAGCCCCGGGTTCTCGCTCTTTCCCTATCTTACAGAGAAGAGCAAAAATCCCCCTGCTCTTGTCGCAGATTCCCCTTTTACCTGGGAACTTACCGGTGCACCACCCTGACCGCAGAGAGTTCTGAGTCCTCGTTGGGGTTATGGCTGAGTCCCCTTACGGGCCACCACGTGTCGCTACCACCTCGACCACCAAGGAAGACGCCATACCAAACTCTTCTCTCTGCAGTTTATTCAGGACCTTTGAGCAATCTTCTGACCCCAACCCTGGGGAGAATTCCCCACAGCCTTAAGTACCCGCTGGGTAGCCAACCCTGATACGCCACGTGGGAACCACCAATAGGTTCAGGTGCGGGGAAGCAAGCCAGATTCTTTGCCTTAGCCATATAAGGAGTTGTTTACCACAGAGAGCACTCGCCATCGGGAAGGCGGAGGGCGGAAGCCGGCGCCATCTTCCAGGTGCGGCTGCACGCAGCTCTCTACAAAACCGGAAGTGGCACTGTGGCTCAAGTGGTAGAGTGCTAGTCTTGAGCTGAAGAGCTGAGGGACAGTGCAGAGTTCAAGCCCCATGAGGGATGAAAATAAATAAATAGATAAACAAATAAATGAATGAATGAATAAGTGATTCTATGGGTGTGTTTTGTTTTCCTCATTTGAAAAAGAAATAAGCAAAGAATGGTCCAGATGGTATTACCATACCTGCAAAATAACTTTAAATAGTCTTATTAATTTGCTTGAATGCCAAAATAGATAGAAATTGCCACCTCTTGATCCTCATGTCAATTGTCCCTGCAGTAAGTCTATATATCTAACTCTCTATTGAAGATCTTAATAACACGCTCAATGAGCCACAAACAAATCCATGGGGTGCAGTGTTCATTGCCACCTCTTTCTGATTTTCCACTTGGATTCCCTACCCAATTTCCCTCCTTCCCATAGTACTGAATGTGCTTCCATTCAGCACTTCCACCCCATATGCATCCTGTTACCTTGGCTTCTTTAAATCATTGTCATCTCTCTGGCTTCTCCTCAGAACATCCCATTATATCTTACCTGGTTCACCTAGGACTCCTCCAGTTTGCACTCATTTAGTTCTGTATCCAGAGTACATGCAGAAAGAACTTAAACCAAAAGATCTATATCATTTTCCTGCTTAGATGCCTTCACTGTCAGATTCCTCAAACTCTTCTTGATTCAGACTTAATATACATTATCTATCTATATGTTTATCTTCACACAAATACATAGGCATGTATATATGTATATATATATGTATCATATATTCTAATATAGCATTATAACATGTAAAACATAGTGTATATGTAACCTGTGTAATATTATAACACACATACAATTTCATAGATTAAAATTAAATTCATCTTGGCAACATCACCCGGCTTTAACTAACTGATGTCTCTTCTAGAGTACATTTCCTATCAAGCATTGTTACCTCCTCTTTTGTTTGCATATTATCTGCAACTTGTAATACCTTCTTGGAGAACTACCTCAAAATGATTTCCAATTATCAATAAGGACAGGGTATATGCAGTGAGAAGGGCCTCCATTCTCATACAATAGTAAGTCAAATTGTTATGATAGAAATATTAGCTCTCTGTTAGTAGAGGACATACGTTGTTAATACTTGTCAAGTACCGCTACATTGGAATTTCATTAGGATGATTCTTGGCTCTGAGGGAATGTTTTCATTTCAAGGTATTTAGAATTCATGGCCGTTCTACCCTGACACTCTCCTAGGAAAACTGCCAGTAATTCTGACAGTCACTGGAGATTCCAGACACTGCCTGGAGGAAAAGGGTCAACAGATTTCCTGGTTAAGAAAGACTGCTCTGTAAATAATGTGGCATTTTTTTTCACTAAATGGCTTCAGGCTATATTTACATTTGGATGAGTTTTGTATCTTCAACTTGGATAGAAATGCAAAATGAGTACATATATCAATATTCATTGTAGAAACTATAGTTTTATTGATCTCTATTTGCTTCATCACAACTTTTATTTCAACATACTACACTAATGGATCTCCAAAGCATTTTTCTCATGAGTTTCTTTTATTTGCTGGTTTGTTGGTTTGTTTTTCTAAGGTAAGCTACTGAAATGAGCAAGGATATGACTAGCTCTCCTGTACTGCAAGAGAATGTTGAGAAATCTTCCTCAGTGGAAGGCTCTGGAAACAAAACTGAGACTATCAATATTTCATTGGCAATATTGCTAGATGACACCATCTTGCTTCAGCTGTGAGAGAAGTCTTCAAGGTTTTAGAAAGTATTCGCAATCTTTGGTAAGAACTAAATCGTCAATAGGTTGGGCTCTTTGGTGTTTTGAAAACATGGTCGCATGTTTTCTCCATTTCTTTCTTTCTCCATTTGAGAAAGAAAGTTTACATCAGCTCTTCCTCCTTGAAACTTGTGGTTGTTTTGACAGAGTATGGCAACATTATATAAATGACTTGCTTGCTTGCTTTTCTCTTCAACCTCCAGTAGAATGAAAGCTCAGAGAGAGGAAGGAGTTTTAAACATCTAGTGAATTGCCATATCTACCTGATTCCTATGATGTTTTGATAACATATAGGCATTCTATAAACATTTGATGATAAGAACTTTTATTCCCAAATACTCAAAAATACTTTTTTAAAGTGATTTGTCTTTACCGAATATTCTTAGTGCCTCATAGCTATATAAAATGTAATGCACTCCCAAATGCTAAATAAATTTAACGTTTGCAAGGTAAAATTACATGCTGGTGAGGAATGAGGTTTCTTTTGCATCGTCTTTACAAAGAGAATAAATCGTATAACATTCACTTCAGAGCCTACTCAGAAGGTGTGCTGTAAATGCTTTAAAAACATTCAATTTACATTTCTGAAAAAGAAACAATCCATCACATACTCAGTCTAACAATACTGTGTGCACCTGCCAACAGACAAATACATTCATTAAGCCTATGGAGAAATGTAGGCAGGAGGATACAATACTGCATTCAAAGTACCAGAGAAAGGAAGAGAAATTTGTACAAATAGGCTGCTAGTATTAGTACTGAATACTAATAACCTATCAGGACCCTGAAATCACTAAATATATGCCAACGTGAGCTTGCTGCTCTAATCATTTGAAACAATTTCAACAAATACAAGCATTTCATAATTCATCTTTCATCCAGAAAGGCATTCAACACGTCTCCTCGGGGATTCATTTAAGGCTGGTTTTTCTCTAGCATATTTTCTGCATTGCCTTGGGCTTCTGGTGAATTTTCATGGTTGATTTTATTTTATATGAATGCCAGAATCATATACTTTCATTTTAATTCATTATTTCTGGCCTTCACATGACCTTTCAGTTTTATTTTTATTGCCCTTTTCGTAACAATCAACAATCACGCTTTTATTGCAATCCAGCAATAATGTGAGTGACTTTGGTAGATAAAGTAATGGGGAATGGATGTGATTTCAACGCGAGGACTTGGAAGCACAAGAATGAGGCACTTCTCAGAACTTTTTGGATGATCTAATTATCCTGTATGAAAATGGATATGTGAGGAGCTGGGAAGCTTTGAGCTGAAGAGCTGAGAGACAGAGCCAAGGCCCAGACTTCAGGCCCCACAACCAATAAAAAAAAAAAAAAAAAAACGTTATCTGAGATGACCTAGGTCCACAGGGTGAAAGAACATGAACATAAAATATTTTCCCTTTCCTCTGTTCCTGTTGGGAACACAAGGTATGCCTGATTGCCTCCAAACAACCTGTTCTGTATTGGGTGGCAATTTTGGGTTCTTGGGATCCCTATTTTCCACAGAGAAGATAGAAATCAAACCTCTAACACCTTCTATATAAATATTTATATATAAAATCATTGAATTCCCTTCAGACTTTAGTTGTTCTAAAAAAATACCTGCATTGATAATGTTCAAGCTTTTGGTTTACAATTAGAAACATGTGACAAGGAAAAGTATCTCTGTGCAATTTTTCATAGAACAAAATTAATCACCAGCTTGTTCAAACTCTCATCTATATTAATTAACAAGGAATGGTCACGTGGACCCCATTTGACCTAAGGATTGCTGGGGGAAATATTTTTCATGTATCAAAAAAAGAAATATGGGCCAGGAAGTAGCATGGATTCCACAATTCTTTTTTATTATTCATTTATTTATTTTTATTATCTTGAAAGTATTTGTACAAAGGAGTTGCCACTTAACAAGACCGTCTATAAATACAACACATCTCGATCATTGTTATCTATCTTCCAACATTCTCTCCTATCCCCACAATTCTTATTCTTCATGAACAAACATCACAACAGAAATGAAATAACAGTCCCATTTTTTGGCTCTGTGACACTCTACATAACAGGAAGTTTGATGTTTTAAAGTCTGTGATACAACCCAAATCTCCTACAGGCAAGAAACTAAACTGAGAGTGATTTGAATGATTACCTGAAAGGTGACATTCGTTCTGACTAGGGTATTTGACTGTTTAAACAGAATGCCCCTTCATGACTGAACATTTCCTGGCATTTAAAATACTCATCAAAGATGTTTCTACTAACTATAAATTTCAGAGTTCCTAAAAGTTTATGCAATTATTCCTTCTACCCATCAGCAATTTGTATACATCAGATATTAAAGCTAGCCTGAGCATATTGCATTTTATGGTTCCAGCAGCTGATGCTTCTCATTAAACTAATCTTCCTAAGCCTTTCCATATTTGATGAGACTGACTGTCGATACAAGTGTTTCACTGGCTATCAGACTTGCCACATTGCTTGTAACAATGGTAATAATGACACTTCCTTTGAAATTCCCTTCTTAAAACAACAACTTTTTGATCTTTAAAAATAAAAATATTTCCCACAAAAACAATAAAAATACATAACCCATGTTAAAAACTAAAAATAATCATTATGTATATCTCCCACCATGATATTTAGTATTATCTTGTGTATTTATCATTTATCCATCTATGATATATGTGTGACAGTTTACATAGTATATGAATGAATATCTATTACAGATATACATATAATACATATTACAGATATACATATAATACATATTATAGAGCCAGTTATATTAGGTGAATATGATCCTATGTTACTATTGGTCTGGGACAGCTCTAGGCTTCTTCTAATTCTTGAATCCTGTATGAGTCCAAAGTTGCTTATAACAGCCCTACCTTGTGAACTCATAAAACCAGAAGTAGTATGTCTGAAAAATAAAATTATTGGAAAAAGTTCTAATGGAGAATAAAAAGGCCTTGTACTAAACAATATTGTGAGGGTAACACCATCGCTTGATATAATGGAAGCAAAGAGGTTAAATGATACTTATGCTACATACATATTTTTCAACCAATCTTTCTCTAAATTCCAACACAAACAGGTGCATGTGTGATGAGCTAATGAGGCAAATAACAAGAGGAGAGAGTAGAACCAATCACTTGGAAGAAGAAAGTCAATGTAGCTCACATACCACAGAAAGAGCACTGGAGCAAGCACTAGTGTAAATGCTGGCACCCTGTGAAGTCCAGAGCAAGGTGGTTGGGGCAGACCACCCAAGACTCCGAATTCATTACTATCAAATATGTCTCAAAGGAAAATGCAGGTGGAAATATCCACTTATCTCGCAGATCTTTCCCTCTCCATGCAGCTGGGTAACTTCTCTTCCAAATATCTTGGTGAGGAGTCAAAGTTTCACTTCTGGGAGAGTATGAATGGCCAACCACTAATCGCCACAGCTGGCAGACTTCAATGCCAGTGATAGCAATTGGGCTAGAAAGAGACAAGTAAGTAAGCACTCTGCATGCTAACCAGCAAGACTTCTCTACTCAAAACTTAATTTGGCTCCCATAAATTTTGGCAGCCAAATTTTACAACCCATATTCAGGAAATTAGAGAATGTCTCTCCAGTAAAATTGACTAAACCATGAGAAGAAACTCAAAGTTGTTAAAAGTGGAAACATCACACACACACACACACACACACACACACACACACACAGTCCAACCAGATTATACTAAACACAGCTTCAAAACAGACAGGTAGCACTTACACAATCTGAGATGATAATAGTTAATATGTTTACTAGTTTTGTTCTCAGGAAAGGAATACTATCTTCAATGGTTACTAACACTTACTTATACGCTATTATATCTTTTTTACCTAGATTGAAATGCAAACAGAGATCATAAAGTAACATAAATAGAGGGAGGAGAGAAAGACAAGGTCCAATAGTGGACGTCAATAGACTCAGTTATTCTAGAGCTTGACCCTGAAGGATTACATGAGTCCTGGACTTTCAGAACAATGCCATAGTCTCAACAAGAAATAAATAAGAATAATTATACAATTTTATTAATTCTATACATCTAAAATATCTTATTTCAATTATATATTTGGCATAGCCGTGCACAGGTGGCTCACGCCTGTAATCCTAGCTACTCAGGAGGCTGAGATCTGAGGATCACGGTTCAAAGCCAGCCTGGGCAGGAAAGTCTGTGAGACTCTTATCT
>NW_012267220.1:3976829-3990428 GCF_000151885.1 Dipodomys ordii | reverse complement strand
AAAGAAACATAGGTCCCATGGTTTCCCTTATTTGCAATAACTAGTATATGTCTGAGTCAAGCAGAAAAGGTCAGATAAGTTGATGTTAGGGGAATGAAGACCAAGATAAGTATTTAAATGTTTTTTCATTCAATTGTTTCTAATATATTTATAAGATTATTTCTACGTTGCTTTGTGTGTCCCTCCCCCATGGTATAACCCCTGCTTTCACTGTATTTGATGTTGATATAATTTGTGGAGGGGAAGAGCAAAAATAAATCATTTAACTAGGGATACAGGTGGACCCATTGCAACAAGGAGATGTACAATTTGTTATGTCAAAAACGAACTTTACAACTTTGGTGGGGAAGGGAGGCTTGGGTGGGAGGAGGTGGGGGAGGGAGTATGGGAAGGAATGGGAAGGGGAAACAAAGAGGAGCCAACAATGCTTGATAAGAAATGTACTCGTTATCTTCCCCATGTAATTGTAACTCCTCTGTACGGTATTCTCACAATTAAAAAAAAAGATGATGCTAAGCAAAATGAACCCCCCCAAAAATCAAAGAATGTTCTTGACTCCAGATATTCCTTGGAATATCCCTACTTTTGAAAAGTCTTTTCCTGAATATTAATATAAAATTTATTCCAAAAATTGATTTTTGTGGCCTTTTCCTGTCATACCTGAACAAACAATATTCTCTACATGTTGTTGTAAAACATTACCAAAATTCTTGGGAGCACACATCATTTGATACACATTCATATTTTCTTTGTAAATACTATGTAAGAAAGGAGTTTTTAAAAAATTTAATTCCTTCTCTTCTATTGAGAGATATTTCTCCCAGAGATACAAAACTCAGATTTCCAAATGGTCTGAATGCCATTACATTTCCTCATCCATTCAATATTCCCCTCAATTCATAGCAGACTTTCTTTTCATAACACAGAAAAGGTGACTTTATACATGATCACTCCTTTCCATATTTAATTAGGACTAATCAAAAATTACTGTGGACTCCTGTCACAAAATAATTATCCTCAATTAATTTGACATCATTTTTTAAATAGTAAGTCTAGCTTAGTATTTTCTGGCGAGGGTAAACAACAGAACTTTGATTCCAGAAAAAAATAAATCGCCTTTCTCATAGGTGAATAGATAATTATGCACTGATTGATTCCTTAGGGTAATTAGGATCAGGCTTGCCACAGCTCAGAAAAGAAAAGCAGCATTTAATTTAGCTGTTCTACCTAGCAGGTTTAGCCTCATGAACTGAAAAGTAAAAGAGTCACTAAATAAAACTCTTTTTCTCATTTGCTGAACTTTTGGTAGATGAGGTGATGAAGGTGAAGAAGAGAACCCCAGCCAAAATTTCATTAAACCTAGAAAAATAGCTCACTAGATGCATCAGGGGTACTCACTAGATACGATGCTGGAAATGAACTATACAGCTTGTGTGCAGGGACAAAGAAGAAAAACTCAGAGGTCACAAAGAAAGGGGAGGCATTGTCCAAAAAGAAATGGACTCTTTACCTGACTTATGTAACTGTAACCCCTCTGTACATCACCTTTATAACAACAATAAAGAGAAAAGAGCTTGACATAAACCAATAACAGAGGTACCTTCAAAGAGGGCTCATGACTAAAACATTGAGCTGAAAACTTCGAGGGGAAATCTAATCCCCTCCCATACCAGTCTTAAGGGCAGAAGTGCAACTGACACTCAAAAATAAATCAATAAAGCCAAATGCAGAGTATCCTCTATCATTGATTAACTATTGTCTCTAATAAAAAGCTTCACCTAAATTATTATTTTATTGCTTATTTTGATAAGACATAATTGCTGAGCAGCATTGTCCTTCTAGAAAGGAATGAATCAGGCAGGAAGGTTCATTTTGTGATACTAATGTCACTTTATTCATCATTTAACATAAGAAAATAAAGACCATATACCAAAGGCTAGTTTTTAAAGGCGTACCAATTGTCAACATTTGTATATGCACTTTCCAATGTCTACAAGAAAAGAATTACAAGTCACTAAGTTGCTAAGTGCTTACTATCTGTTTATTAGAACCTTGTATTTTACAACAGCTATTCTATCATGACCTGTCTCTCATAGGAGTCCCAGGGATCATCCCAAGGTAATGCACCACAGCAAGATTAGGACCGTGTGCCATTCCTGGTAAACAATGAGAAGGGACTTTAGCCAAGTTCTCAAACATTGGAAATTTTAGATAGAGCTACGGAAATTTAAAATATGCAAATTGGGTGAAACTAAAACTAGCTGTCCAGGACCCTTGTAAATTCTGTCTGTATTTTTGGATGGCATTTTTATATACTATTCTTAAGGCGCTGATGGAGGACACTAACATCGAAAGATGGGCACACACAGACAAACTGGGAAAGACCAGCAAGACCAAAAGGAAAATGAACAATAACAGGATATGATGAGAAGAGAAGCAGAATGGCACCCTTCTACATCCTGCCTGGTCTGCCCACCCAGTCCCCTCTCCTTTCTGACTGTTCTCTAGTCTTGGTGTGGCTCTCTGCCCTCCTTGTATACCACCCTACCCCCTCCACTTGCCAGCTTGCTCTAGTCCTGGATCCAAAGACAAGTCTGAGTCCTTCATGCCTCAAGGTCATTTCCCATGTTCATCTTCATACTCATCTTCATAGTCACTGTTTCCTCACTCATGTGGTTCCTAGCCCACTAACCTAGCATCATGGTTCGGGCATCCTATTAATATTTCAACCTAAAGTCCAATTCCCAGACTCACACATTTGGCTGTACTACTCTTTCCCTACTACCCACTCAGCATCTGTGCTACAGTTTCTTTTGGAAATTTCTCACAAATCCTAATTGTATACCTACTGGTTTAATGGCTCTGCTTTACTTTGTAAGCCCTGAAGAGAAAGAGCTGTGCTAATCTTACTGAAACACACTGGTTTTGTTATTCTTACGAAATGTAAATCGATTATTTGGATCTGTACCACCCAGATTTGGAGGAGTTTGGGGAAAATCAGCATATGGTCAAATATTTCACCGGGGTCTATAATTAATGTCAGTTTTACATCCTTTTATACCTTAGAAGATAAACAAGATCAACAAAATTGAAAATTTGTGTAACTAAAGCAACCCTCCTTCTTCACATAGCTTATATTATTACTGTTTTCCAAGGCACTGACACTTGTTTTTTGAGTCTGGCCAAGCACTTTGTAGAGACTCTCATCCTCTGGATTAGTCTGATTATTCCCTCAGGGTGTTGTTCTGGTTAAAATTTTTGGACACAAAAACTAAGCAGTCTTGAAAGCTGTACTTACTTTAGTGTGTATTAATTGTACGAAACAGCTTGTACAATATGCACTTTGCTCACATAAATTATCTTGTAGGCAGCTTAACACATTGGGTCATGCTTTCTTTCCCCATCACCTTCCACTCTAATATTTGAAAGCTTTCAGTAAATTCCTTTATTCCATTTTCATGCATAAATACAATATTCTTCAGTATTATTTACCACCTCACATTCTCTTACTCTCTCCTTCCTTCACGGCCTTCCAAGCTGTTTTATCAGTTCCAAAGACAGAGTTTCTCTCTGTGTGTAAGCATGCATATATGCATATTTATGTGTAACTTTAATGTATATGACTGTATTGGGGCTTGAACTTAGTGTCTAAGAGCTTTCCCTTATCTTTTTTTGCTCAAGGATAAGGCTATACCCATTGAGGCATAACCTCTCTTCAGACTTTTTGGTAATATACTGTTTTGTAGAATGGGAACTTCTTTGAACAACTACTTAAAGATAATAATAAAAAATTTTTAAAAGTTTTGGTGGTTAATTGGAGAGAAGAGTCTCATAGACTTTCCTGACATGGTTTTCAGCCATGACATTTAGACTGAAGAGCTAGCTAGGATTATAGGCATGAGCTATCATCAACACATGGCCTATGTATACCTTTTAGTAGTAAGCTTTACATATGAGAGAAAAGACATCGCCTTTGTCATTATGAACCTAACTTCTTAGCATTATAATCTCTCCAGTTCCATCCATTTTTTCTATATGTGATATAATTTCTTTATTCTCTGGCTGAATAATACTCTATTGTTTATGGTCAGATGTTATTTTAATATACATCCCTTTCATTAGAACAGAGCCTACTATCATTATTGCACTACCTTTACAAGAGCTATTCTCCGTTTATGTTACTGTGTCCAAATTAACCATTTCCATCATGGGTAAATAGCCCTTGTTAAAGAGGCCCAAATACTGGGCAACTGAGCAGGAAGAAAGATTGGCTGATGGGATGAACATTATTGCCTCACTTCTAGATGGTCAGCATCATTAACAATTGAGCATTACACTTGTGTCATTTTAATTTGAACGACAAACCTAATTTTTAAGATAGCTTAAGAGCACAGTGGCTCTTCGCTATTTCTCTTGATGTCCAGTGATGAATGTTCCATTGAGCCAGAGATGAGCCCCATCTGTTTTTAAATATCATCTTCTGCATGGGTTATTAATTTAAATTCGCTAAATATTGCTGGGAGCTGACCAGTGTGTTCACGGTATGACACTGAAACAGATCAGAATGACACACATTGCAATCAGTCTAGGAAGAAATGTCCATAGGCAATGACCATAATTGTTCTTCACACTAACAAATACCATCCCTTTCCTCTAGAGAAAATTTTGAACATAGACATTGTAATTGGTGGTAAGAAGACAGACCAGCAGGGTCTGCAACACTAGGCAGCAATGTTGGGTGTGCCACCGTGGTAATAATTGCCTGGATGCATAACGTGAATTAGTAGTGGCTTCTGAAAGAAATTTAGCTCACTATGGATGAATAGTATGTGAATAACAAATATGTTCATTCAAACTGGCATTCAAAAATTTCTGGAAAACCTCACAATGTCTCATTGAACTGCAACAAAAATAGAGGTGGTAATAATAAGAAACATTCATCAGAAATTATTTCTCCAAACCATGCATATTTTTTTTCAAAAACAAAGAAAACTAAACTTTTGCCAACAGGTTACAATTTTTACTTCAAGATCTGCCCTCCTAATGTTCCTAAATGCAGTCTGTCTCCTGACTACTGTTCTAAGTGCAATACTAAACATAGTGTCAATATCATACTTTCTTTAATCATGTTTCAAAAAGAATTGCATATTTCTAAACTCTCAATGCTTTAGAAAATAACTACAAACTTTGAGTTGCATATTTTTTATGATTTCCCCAGTCCTGATCTACAACTATTTATTTCGATGATGCAAACTCTATTGTCTATGTGACTAATTATAAATCATGACATAAACAAACACTGGTTGGCCTATCCTTATAAGAGAAAGTAATGCATGTGAGCCACTGTCAGATAACATAATTTGACCCTTTAAAGAACAGGAAGCCTATATTCAAGAGATGAGACTAACACTCCCCAAGATTATTGTCAACTCATCAGCTGACATGTAAAGTTTTAATAATAGTAAGATGGACATGGAAGCCAGTAATAATGCTTGTTCATATTGTATTTGAAAATCTCTATAATCTACCTCCAAAATCATAACATAGCATAAGGGATGTAAGCAACTAAGTGAACTTAGTTCTGGAGGATTAAATCTGGGGTCTAAAACAGAGGAGTTCCAGAGCTTTATGTGCCACGATCAAAGTATGTTCCAGTCCCAGAGATCTGCTTGGCTCAGTTTTCCCTGTCTAAGCTTTTTCCAACATTCCCATCCATGTTCCTTCTAACTCCAGCACCAGATTTCCAATTCCTCCCTGCACCAAAGCAGAAGATGGGTTTCTGTAAGCTGATTTTTTAAATTAATTCTACCATCCCACTGCTTACATTGTCTCTTGAGGTGGCAAGCAGAAAACTGATTGTAAATACTTGAATTTCTTCTATGCACAAAAGCCTCATTGTATACCATTCTAGAAAACCTATTAGTATAAGTCTGTGCAGTCACTTTATTCTATAGGAAAAAAAGGAGGAGAGGTAAATGTTTAGTACCTTAAACCTTGTTTTAGGCTTCTAGTTTTAGTATTCTTTTTATTCTAATTTTACACTCTTTTATACTTCTATTGTTTTTTGACACTTTTTTATTGTAAAGATACTGTACAGAGGGTTACAGTTATATGAGTAAGGTAATGAGTACATTTCCTATCGAGCATTGTTACCTCCCCACCTCCCAACTCTTCCCTCCCTGTGCACCGCCCCCCCCCCATTGTAAAGTTTGTTTTCAACATAGTGTCCTGTACATCTCATCTTCACAATGGGTCAGCCTGCATCCTGACTTAAGCATCCCGCTATACCGCTTCCCGTCCCCAAATTACAAAAATGTATATACAAGATGCAGAACACTGGAATCAAATATAGTGAAAACAGGGGTTATACCGTGGCGCTGTGGCTCAAGTGGCAGAGCGCACTAGCCTTGAGCTGAAGAGCTGAGGGACAGAGCCCAGCCCCAGAGTTCAACCCCAGTACCGACAAAAAAAGAAAAAAGTGACACTTTTCTAAAATTTTAATAGCATGAGAATCCTGTCTTCATTTTGAATCAAGTATCCTTGACTAACTAAAGATGTTTGGGGAAATATTAGCAACACAAAATACTGGCTTGTAGACACCTAGGAAAAAGCACCTGGTTTTGAAAAAGCCTTTCCCCTTGAGGACTATAGGCTTGGTATCCAGTATTCCATTTCACAGTCTGAATGAGTAACTAATATGGATATGCCAGAAAGAATTTAGACAGGGAAAAGTGAGCTGATCATAAATGTATGATCCTTTCCTTGAAGAACCAACAGTCACAGCAGTGAGATACTGGAAAAGTTGAGCATCATCCCTCAAACCAAGCAGAGAAGGAAACAACTTCTCTAAAAAAATTAAATCAAACAAAATAAAGAAGCAATGTGAGATTTTGTCTTCATCATAGTTGACAAAAATATGGTGATATACTGAACATGTGAGAATATGTGAGGGTTCCAGGGATGTGCACATGTGATATAAGACTCAGCAGTTGACACCATAGATATATTACTTTGGATTATGCAGATTACGTACACCTGGTCGTCTAGTTCACTGAACAGGAATTGTAGTCCTAGCAAATTCACATCTATGTGACCAACAGTCTTTACAGAAAAAAATGTCAGGCCAGTTATAGGCTTATGATTTAAATACAATATTGGCACCAAAAACAAATTATATATAAACAAATTATATGTATTATATATCATATACTCTATGTGTATATATGTGGCATATTATATATAAGATATAAGATACATTATATAACCATATTAATATAAAATGTAGTATGATATACTATTATATAAAGTATGCATATTATATATAATAGAGTATGTATCTTATAATATAATATATTATGTTATATTATATGTTGCTACTAATATATTATACATTGTGATGTGTGTTATAATTTATAACATTATATAATATGTGTAGTATATATTAAATTTACATATACATGTATGCATATACTCATGTATATATGTGTGACATCTACAATCTAATTATTTAGAAGATAGATTGGTGAAATAAGAAAAAATTTGGTTTCAAGCTTCATTTTCTTGAGAACGCATATCAAGACAATGTTCTGCTTTACAGTGCCATAATAGATACATTATATTATCTATAACATGTTTTCAAATGGCATGCCAATGAGCATGAATCAGATGGATTTAGAGCACACCCTACATACCAATGATATTTATCAACAGAACTTCTTAAGTTTGTTCATATATTTCATGTTCATATATTAAACTTACTTACCTACATGGAAGTGGTAACATTTTTAAAGACACTTGTGAAAGAGAAGTCTCTTTTCACTATAAATATTGAGGCTTTAAAGCTCTATGTATCATAAATATAAAGACAGCCTTAATAACAATGCTCTTGGCCAAAATGTAGTCATATTTTTCTAGAAAATAAAACTGAAAATCCAATTTTTGTTTGTGTAGCCCAGGAAAAAGAAGTGAGTTCCTGGAGTAATAAAATATTTTTGAGAAACAAATGTTTCTTATTATTCGCTCCTATAATTAGTACTGAACTAAGTTTATGTATTACTTCATTATGTTGAAATTGAACCAGAAATAAACTTATTTCTTACCAAATAGTTTAGTTATTACTATGATTAGTTTAAAGAATGCTTGCTTTGTTACTGATAGTGCACTAGCTTTCAAAGATTTTTATGCTGATTAAAGTACTTATATATTTTTTTAAATTGTGATTTAATAAAACTGAAACACATTGGATATAAAAGTATGTAGACAGTCTTCATCCAATCACTTGAGTTTATGTTTTGGTAAGAAATCTGGGAAATTCTGGTGGTAAACAAATAAGTTGTTATCCTCAAGGAATTGATAATCATATAATTTCATTTTAGTATAGTAAATTTTAAAATATTTATATATTTTATATGTCTTTAAAGAATGCCAATAAATAGAAAAATATAATTTTCATATTAACAAGGAAAAAGAAGTTTGTGTAAAATGATACAGTTAGAAATGATTCATACATGATTCAAGCAAATGAGACCTTTTTATTGGATGCTGGAGAGCTTCCTTATATTCATTCATATTTGAATATTTTCTTACACGATTCTGCTTCTGAATATTTTGTCACATGTCATTCTAACATATCCAATGAAAAAGTAATATCATAGGAGAGATAGAAATTATAAGTTGCTGGAGATGAGGGGTTTGGAATTGAAGGGGTTCCAACTCGCAAGCTGGAATAACTACCTCTTCATTCTAGAGCTTCCCCATCTCCACACTACTAACTTTGTACGATGCCCTAGGGCTGAAAAACACTGTCTTTAAATATTAATATCCAATGCAAAGTTAATAAGATATTTAAACATTCCTGCTAAGAAAGCCTTAGGAAAAACTAAAAGTACAAATAGATAACCTCTTAGAAGTTCTGATTTTTAGTGTATTCCTTTAAGGGATTTTTTTTACCTTAAAAAGTGATGTTTCTATTCTCCTGCATCATAAAAACAAGAGTATTGTCAAAACCCAAAATTCTTTTCAAATTAAGTCTTTCTTTAGAAAGAAAATGCTTTCCTTAGTTTTCACTTAAACTGTTCAATAATCCTAAATTGGAAGAAATATGCTCTGTACTTCTTTATAGCAACAACAAAAAATGTTAATTTTTAATTTCTACTATGAAATTATCAGATGCAAAGCAAGAAATTGTACAACGTTTTGCAAGTTTAAGATCTCATAGCTTAAAGCAACCATATGTTGGTTGAAATCTCTGTACAACATAAATAACAAGATAATCACAAATATAACAATTTTTCAAACCAAATTCACTTACTAAGCAAATTCAATTTTCCAGAGGAAAAAGAATGTCAGAAAACATTAATATATATTAACATCTACATGTTTACACTGAATATTGGTTAACACCTGTCATTTTTATTTTTTATTGTGAAAATACCATACAGAGGGGTTATAATTACATGGGCAAGATAATGAGTACATTTCTTATCAAGCATCGTTGCCTCCTCCTTTGTTTCCCCTTCCCATGCCTTCCCATCTCCCTGAACCACACCCACCTCACCCCCGGCCAAAGTTGTAAAGTTCGTTTTTTGACATAACGACTTGTACATCTCATTGTTGCAATGGATCCACATGTATTCCAATTTAAACGATCTGTTTTTTCCCTTCCCCTCTACAAATTATACCAACATCAAATACCGTGAGAGCAGGGGTTATACCTTGGGGGAAGGATATACAAAGCAACAAAGAAATCATCTTATAAATACATTACAAACAATAAGCAAGCAGGAAAGAACATTTGAATACTTATCTTGGGGTGCATTTCACCTAACATCAACTTATCTGACCTTTTCTGCTTGTCTCAGACATACACTAGTTTAACACGAAGAGTTAAAAGCATGGCTTCTCTGTCTGGCAATATAAAAGTCTTCCTTGATATTCTTCATTCTCTTACTTTCTGCTATCTGATGAGTGAACAAGAACACCTTCTTAGTTGATCTTGGCTCCAAGGCTCCAAAATTTTGCTCCAGTGAATTTCTGTTAATACATCACTGTCTGCAGAGTTCTATCACACTGGCACTGAATGAAGTAATATAGAAGAGTTTAGTTATGACAACTAAACTGAGATTCCTTCCACTGTTTTATAGTACGATCAATGTCGTAGTATCAGTTTAGAAACCTGTGGAGTCATCTCACAGATATACCCAGAACCTTGTGCTACCATCCCAATGATACAATGATCTGCCTTCCACTAAGACTCAACAACACTTGAAATGACCCTGTGCTGTGAACTTCTCATCCAGGGTGAAACCATAGGCTCACCAAGCAGCTCCAGGAGTACACCTGTAGAAAAATCCTTCTCCCCATGATACAGGAGAAAGAATCTGACTGTCAAAGCCATCGATTCTCTGCTAGGTACAGAGGGGAAGTGTACCCTGCAGAGCCACATCTGAACCCAGAGTCTGCCTTGTGAGCCAGGGCTGAGCGCTGGCTTCAATCCTGCCTGCAGAAGGAGGTTCTGACATAAATTTCCTCCACAAAATGCTACATGCATTTAAGTGTATTGTTTGCTTTCTGTAACCCAGCCAGTTTACAAATGAAGGTAAGTAACTTCTCCAATGTTACCAGGCTTAGGGAGACATTTACTTGGGGTTCAAATTCATGCAATTTTACTCAGAAGCCTTAAGTTCTTCATCACCAAACTGGTGGTCTCAGAGTGACTGTACATTATAAATGCAAAACATAGTAGTTTGTTAAATTGGCTATTTTTTTTTAAAAATCTAAATTCCCTGTACAGAAATCTCAGAATCAGGATAATAAAACTTTAACTTCCAAAGTGATTCGAATATGAAGCCAATGTGCAGAATTCCCTGTACCCATGGCTTTATTCTGAAGATCAAATGCATTTCGCTGAAAAGCGATGAACATGAGAAACAAAAGAGAATTAAAGTTTTATTATATTCATACTTCCACTGAGAGTTGAGAGGATATTGAGTCAGTAAATGTTTGTTTCTTTTGTCTGCCCAGAAGGGATTCTCACTTTTTATAACAGCATTTTGATTATCCTTTAGAGAAATATTTCTCATCTAATCGGGCTATCATGTTCAACTACAAAAGATGGTATCTGCCCCCCTTGGCCATTAGACAGACACCAGTCCCACAGAGTTCAACCAGGCACTGTTTCTCTCAGAACTTTCAATCCTGACTGAAGAATGTAAGAAGAGAAATAAATATGTTGGGCCTAATTTATGCTAATATCAATGCCTAGAAATGTCTGTCAATGAGCATGAACAGGACTATTGTTGTCCTGTTCTATTCAGGAAACATTAATCATCTTTCCTTTATATGTACACAAACATTCACATAGGTATACACAGTCAAATATATATACACACACAGAGACATGTCATAAATGTTCTCTCATATATCATATTCTGAGTCAATTTCACTTTCTTGCAAATAACAAACGAGTTGTACTACAGATTGAGGTGATAGCATAGATTCCAGGTGGGAAATCTTTGAAGCAATTAACAAGCTAATTAGAATAGCAATTATTACCAGGGTTGGTTATGATGCTAACTGATGAGCACTGGGTATGAACAGGAAGTACTTTGATACTTACCTCCCATTTAGGCATGAGCGCACTTACAAATAGGATTTGTAGATATTTACAAATAAACACAAATGTTGACTCATGTGTTTCATTGATGACATTTTTTAAATTTAATTTTATTTTTTTGTCAGTCGTGAGGCCTGCACTCTGGGCCTGGGCACTGTCCCTCAGCTCTTCAGCTCAAGGCTAGCGCTCTACCACTGGAGCCACAGTGACACTTCTGGCTTTTTCTTTTTTTTGTACATTTTTTATTGTAAAAATGTTGTACAGAGGGGCTACAGGTACATGAGCAAGGTAATGAATACATTTCCTATTTATAACACCATAAACATAAAGCAAAAATAACATAGCTGGTGTCAGGCACTGGTGGTCCACACCTGTAAGCCTAACTACTCAACTACCCAGTAAGAAGATTAGAATATAGACTTCTGATGAACTCGGTTTTAAGTTAGCCACATCAGGAAAGTCCATGCGACTTGCATATCCAATTAACCATCAAAAAGCCACTATTGGAATTGTGGCTCATGTAGTAGAGTAGCAGGTATGATCACTCATGGCACTAAGTTCAAGCCCCAAAACTGGCATTAAAATAAAATAACAGAAATATACCAGATCTGTAGATTGAACGCAATCTAAGGAAATTTTCTTACTTTAATAAGATTACTCATCTCCTATGATAGTCATCACTGAAATACAAAAGTTATGCCTAAGGTTACTAAATTAGAAAGTCCATGAATTTATCATTTCTTAGGCTTCATTTTGAGTTTCACATAACAAAGTGGGATTTTAACAACTGAAAAGAGGGTATACTCAAAGCAGGTAAAACAAAGAAATTTCCTTTCTTAAACACATTGCAGTGGAGGACTCAACTGTGGAAGGCTAAATATTAGAAATAGAACCTGCAAACAAGATGCTGAATGAGCAGAGACTATGAAGTAAGACTTGAGAGATATGGGAGAAAATAGATGAGAATATATATTCTTTTAAAAGAAAATCAGTATGAAGCTGAAGGCATAGGTTAACTGGTTGAGCACCTTTCTATTAAACACAAGGCCCTGAGTTTGATCCCTAGTACCATCAAAAGAAGGAAAGAAAGAAGGAAAGAAAGAAAGAAGGAAGGAAGGAAGGAAGAAAGAAAGAAAGAGAAAGGAAGGAAGGAAAGAAGGAGGAAGGAAGGAAGGAAGGAAGGAGAAAGAAAGAAAAAAGAAAGAAAGGAAGGAAGGAGGAGAGAGAAAGAGAAAGAAGGAAAGAAAGAAAGAAAGGAAGGAAGGAAGGAAGGAAGGAAGGAAGGAGGGAAGAAAGAGGGAAGTAAAGAAAGAGGGAGAGAAGGAAGGAAGGATGGAGGGAGGGAAAGAAGGAACAAAGAGAAAGAAAGAAAAGCAAGAATGGAAATCATTTATAAGGTATTCATTTTATTGGCTGTTAGAAAATACAAAGAAATTTTATTTTTAAAATAATACTGAGAAAACAAGAGTAGAAAATGGAGTTTGTGGACATTCTTCCAAAAAGTTAAATTATTTTCCTTAACTATAAAAAATTCAAAATCAGTTATGAACATTACTAATATCTTGTCTGGTTTTGAATTAACTATGCTTATTATGTAATGAAAAATTTCCTTGATACTAAATTTCTGTTGAGTTCTATCTCTGAATGCTATGTGTCATTTATTCAGGTCTTGATTTATTTTTCATTAAAATCTTACAGTTTTTTTTCCTCTTAAGAATGAAACCTCCCATTTGTTAAGAAATGGAAAGACTTGGAAAAAATCATATTAAGTGAAGTAAGCCAGGCCCAAAGAAACATAGGCCCCATGGTTTCCCTCATTTGCAATAATTAGTACACATCTAGGATGATTTTAATCAGATGAGCAGAAAAGCTCAAAAGCTATGTACATTCTTTCTGATGGAGGCATAGAATTCCATTGTGTATATATACCACATTTTCTTGATCCATTCATCTACTGAGGGGCATCTGGGTTGGTTCCATAGCTT
>NW_012267220.1:3875440-3975644 GCF_000151885.1 Dipodomys ordii | reverse complement strand
AAAAAAAACAAAAAGCTATGTACATATGACCATACACAAGATGATGTTAAGCAAAATGAACCCCAAGATATAGACACAAGAGGTCTTTCTTTGTTGTTGTTGTTGTTGTTAATGTACTATGTGATATTTTTTTGTTTCCTTTGTATGTTCTTCTCCCTGTTGTCACTGTACTTGATTTTGGTGCCCTGCATCTTGTATAGACATTTGCTAATTTGGAGAGGGCAAGGGGAATAACAAAACACTGAAACAAAAACACAGGATGACCCATTGCAAAAATGATACCCACAAGACACTCTATTGGAAATGAACTTCTCAACTTGGGGTGGTGGGAGGAGTGAGGGAGGTGGGAAGGGATAGTGGGAAAACAACAAAGGAGGGGTAACAATGCTCCACAAGAAATGCACGCATTTCCTTCTTCATGTAACTGTAACCCCTCTGTACAGCATCTTTACAATAAAATAAAATCTAAAAAAATACCTTGAGCCTGTCTTATAATGGTTATTTTTGTTATTGTTCTTGTTGTAAAAATTTGATATTTTCCTATTCCATGCTATGATGCTTTATTGGAGAGATTTTTTAACACTATTAACACTTACGTATCATATCTGTGATCAGGCTAAGGGGAAAATATATCTCTTTTCTTTATTGCTGTTGTATTCCTGTCAATATAATGTCTAAGCTGGTTAAAAATCCACTAAGAGCTCACCTCTTTTGTGGCTACAAAAGAAATAACTCAACAGGTACCCTTACATATGTTTTCTATTCCTATTGATTTGAACGATTTTCCTAGAGTAATGTCATAACCCTGACAGGAATTCGGGGGATGAATAGGAAAGAAACCCCTGGCATCTGTTTTATCTGGATTCCACATTTTTAATCACCTTTGAATCCAAGATCTGCTGCACGCTTTAAAGAGAATATGCCTTTCTATCATATTTTGTGCTTCGAAATGTAGGGAAAAGCTCAAAGCCATGCTTCTCTTGGAGACTCCTTTCCACTTAACGAAGTGTTAAGCTGTAGAAGAAAGCATTTTCTCTGTAGTTCATTTTCAGTTCAGCCGGGAGAACTGGTACACACTACTCATCTACAGACTAAACTGTCTCTACTCCTCAAGCACAGAAAAATCTCCTCAGACAAGTCACCATAAACTTGTGTATGAAGACACCCCAAATCAAAAATGCCTGGATATGTGCTGGAAATCCTATCTGTTATCCGTGTAAAATATAGGAAGACTTTCAGAGTATTTTATCAGCTATCGCCATAAATGTGTATAAAACTATGCAGGTTTGCACCTATTATAATCGTAGAAGAAAAACAAAGTAGCTTTCTTTGGGGCCTATTTCTGGACAGTAGAATAAATAATACAGGAGAGTAAATAAAATGGATCTTTCAAAAGTAAAAACAAAATGTGCATTCAAGATGTTGTAAATTGCAGTATCAACGTTGGAAGACATCTCAATACATAATACCAAAGGAAGAAAATAGGCCGGAGTTTTGCAATTGATAGTAAAATTTGAATATGTATGTACAATTTTGTGCATCACATCATGTCCATATATGTATATATGATATATATCATACCTTAAATTATATCTGACTTTTGATGGACATATTTTTGTTCTGCCCTACAATAGAAATCAGCTTGTTGGTCAGATTTCACTATTTTGATGCCATGTAGTCTTTTCCTCCTTTACATTTATTTTATGGTATCGCTAAGATTTGAACCCAGAGCCTCCTGCTTACTATGCAGTACGGTAACACTTGGCCTCTCCACCATTACCTTTCACAGTGGTAATTTTTTAATTGGCTCTCGCATTTTCCCGCAGGGCTAGTTTGGACCATGACTTTCTTTATGTGTGCCCAGGCTCTGAGTTCAAGGCCCAGGACTTGTACAAAATATAAAAATAAATACATAAATACATACATAAATAAATACATAAAATAAGTAAAAACATCCTCTTAAATAATTTATGTATTTTGGGCCACAAGATATGAAAACTGTGATTCCTTCTTTCACTAATTCTTAGTCATGCAAATCATGGCCATTAACATAAAGAGAGTTTTAAATTAAAGTGGGTTTTCCAAAGGCAGCCTAACCCTCATACCCCATAGCTCTAAAGATGATGTACAGAAATTCGTCCTCTCCCTGGTATCGCGCACCGCAGGTGGCAAGGGAAGCTAACTGTGGTATATTACATTTTCATTCCTTCCTTAACTTGGCACGTTCCTCAGACCTTACCAAGGCAACAGCCTCCAGCAGATGATTCTTACTATTAGCTTTATACACAGCCTTCTGTACAGACTAACTTGAAAGTGGTTATTTATTGAGTGCATAAAGACATAGCCATTTCTAGTAAACTAGCAGTGAAGAAAACACATCACTCTCCAAGAGCAACTGTTGATCTTCAGAAATAGGATCAAACATTTCACAAATAGAACAAATAAAACACATACAAATAAATACAAGCAGTCTATTTTCCTCAGGGTACACCAGAAAAGATAAGGCTCTGAATTTTGCGTAAGGTACTTTATTTCATTTTTTTAAATTGTGAAAATACCATACAGAGGGGTTACAATTACATGGGCTAGATAGTGAGTACATTTCTTATCAAGCATTGTTGCCTCCTCCTTTGTTTCCCCTTCCCATCCCTTCCCCTCTCCACCTCTCCACCTCCCCACCCTCACAACCCCTACCACCACCTTCCCCCACTCCCACACTCCCCACCCCGCCAAAGTTGTAAAGTTCGTTTTTCGACATAATGTCTTGTACATCTCATTGTTGTGATGGATCTACCTGTATCCCTATTTAAACGATTTGTTTATTCCCTTCCCCTCCACAAATGATATCAACATCAAATACAGTGAAAGCAGGGCTTATACTATGGGGGAGGGACATACAAAGCAAAAGAAATCATCTTATAAATATGTTGGAAACAATCGCAAGAAAGAAAAAAACATTTGAATCCTTATTATACAGTTCATTTTAAAGTCAACTGACTAGCCAGGCACTGATGGATCACACTTCTAATCCTAGCCAAGACCTGGGTGTCTCCCAATTCAAAACCAACCTGGGGAGAAAAGTCCCTGAGACAAATTCAGATTTTTCTAAGCCTCTACAAATATCCCTTATTCCTTCATCAAAACCTAAGTTCAATTATTTTAGGAATATTTATACAAAAAAATTAGAATGGAATGCCAGTGGACACATTATAGAATTTGTTTGTGTATATTACATATTTAAATAGTTTCTTTCACCTTGAATGAATTTAAAATTCATTGCATTTAGCACAATTGCTACCTACATCTTCCTCAATGCTGAACTATTTATTTGAACAAGAGCATTTAAATACTCAGTGTTGTTACTCATTTTATCTAGAGGTATAATTACACAAGCCACTGAATTTTATAGTTTGTCTGTTTTACAGTAAGAATCAATGGTCTGGCAAAAAATCTGACATATAAGTATATATATATATATTTATATTTATATATATATATTTATATTTATATATATATATTTATATATATATATATATATTTAAGGACCATCATTTATTTCCTATATTAAAAATGACATTTTATTGTTCATAAAATTGAAAAATGCTAGAATTCAATGAGTTTTTATATATCATAATAAATAATTTGATCACTTAAGAAGTTGTTGTATTCTAAGAATCAAAATAAGTTTGCAAATAAGAAATCAGAAATATATTGCAGTCTATGGCTTTCAAATGTGTTACCCTACTTTTTAAGCATGTAAAAAAATCCATCAGGGTCTTAACCTCTCCTAACAATTCACATATATTCTCTCTGTTCAGTCTGCAACAATATCCATTTTAAATGTTGTTTTTATAATTTACCAGCACAACTTATAAAATGCTATAGACCAAATACTAACAAATGCTTTTACATTTCATTTTGTTGTAGTGATGGAATTCAGGTCTATATGAAGACTTGGATTTGTTTGCAGGTCAAGATACCTACAAGAGTTTCAATGCTCTGAAAAGCCATTTTTCAGTTACCTGGATTTTATTTTCATATATATGCATTTCAAAATTAATAAAGGCATTTGGTAGTACAAGTTATGACACAAGAAAGAAACTATTCTAGAGACGATTACACATGAGTAGAGGCATCTTATACTTTGTTAGTCACTGAACATGACTTTTATTTCTACTAAAACTAAGTGATTTGAAAATAGTTACAATTTATCTTATTCTACAGGTTAGTTTTTCAATAATAACATTCAATCAATATGATTATATTGTTTCTTATTATAGCTATAATAAAGCAAGAAGTTAATTTCCTTATTTTCAAATTTACTTTTACCACTAAATAATTCATGCCATGTTGGATATAAGTATGCAACAAAATTAAATCTGATAAAGCCATCTTTTAAGAAGAAATTACAAGATACATAATAAAAATGTTATGTTAAAATTTACAAATAAAGGGCTGGGAAGGTGGCTCAGTGGTAGAGCGCTTGCCTTGCATGCTCAAGGCCCTGGGTTTGATTCCTCAGCACCATATAAGAAAAAAGAAAAAAGCAGGAAGTGGCTCTGTGGCTCACGTGGTAGAGCGCTAGCCTTGAGCTGAAGAGCTGAGGGACAGCACCCAGGCCCAGAGTTCAGGCCCCACGACCGGACCCCCCCAAAAAAAATTACAAATAAATGCATTGTGCAATTGATGTATGGACAGGCATAATACCAATGATCTGAGATATTTCATGCATTTGGAAGAATTCCACATGATATTCTAGTAATTCACCTATAGTAGTTGACAACTGGAATCAAACATTTTAATAGTCCTTCATTAATATATTAACTTTAAATATGTCTAAACACTGAATTTGTCAAATAGATAAATTCATGCTCTTTGTTATCACAAAAGCCAATTAGGGTAGACTTTCTTTTCTTTTTTTAATTTAAATTTTATTGTAAAGGTCATATACAAAAAGGTTACAGTTAGGTACAGTTAGGTACAGGTTACAGTCAGGTAATGAGTACATTTTTTGTGAACAGCCTCCCCCTTCCCTCAATTTCTTCCACTTTTCACCTCCAAAATACAACCCCCAAGTTGTAAAGTTCATTTCCAACAGAGTGTCTAGTGAATATCAATGCTGAATTGGTTCACCCTTTGTTCTACCATTTCTATGATTCCCTTTCCCCTCCCCAAACCAGATAAACTTATATACAAGACAAAAGGCACAGAAATGAAAAACAGTAACAAAAGGGAATAAACCAAAGGAAAAATAAAGAAAGGAAAATAAAGAACTGAAAACAATAAAAAAAATATCTTTCTTTCCTTTTCTTGGAGCTCATTTCAATCAACATCATTTTATATAGTCATATGCACATAGTTATTGAGCCATTGTGATCCTCCCCTAAGAATACCCTCCTTTGTTCTCACTGTGTGAATGCTTAGGGTGCTGTTTAATTCATCATGTCCAAGCGTAATTATTTGTCTTTTACTATCCCTTGGATTAACTTGTAGATTTATAGGCATATTCTAGTTATTACAAATGAAGGAAACCATGCAGCCTATGTTTCATTGCTTCTGGCTTACTTTCCTTAATATAATTTTTCCTAGTCTTTCCATTTCCTTACAAATGGGGCAATGTCATTCTCTCTGATGGAAGCATATAATTCTATTGTGTGTATATACCATATTTTCTTGATCCATTCATCCACTGAGGGGCATCTGGGTTGATTCCATATTTTAAGTATGGCAAATAATGCTACGATGAACATGGTTGTGCTGGTGGCTTTAGTGCAAGCTGGTTTGTGGTCATTTGGATAAATGCCCAAAAGTGGGATTCCTGGGTCACAGGGAAGCTCTATGTTTAGTCTTTTGATGAAGCTCCATACACCACCAATGGTGTAGTAGCATTCCCTTTTGGCCACATCCCCAACAGCATCTGTAATTATTAGTTTTCTTGATTAGGGTCATTCTAGCTGCCTAACCATAAAATTTTCCCAGGCCCATTTTTTCATACTTATCTCTCACTAAAGTGCAAACTGTGTCAAATAACTAATTTCCCCACTTGCTTTGTGTCTGTGTACAGCTACATGATTCCTGTTCAGGTAGATAACCAGAAAGTCTGCAGAAATATTGTCTGAAGGAAAAGATTTTCCTCTTTGACAAATAAAGAGAGATGTGATGACAGGGAGGAAATGGAGTTAAATAAACTAATTTTTCATAGCCTTGCATTTTACATGATATGAGAGGGTATAATTCAGAGCATATTGGTAGTCAATTTGTGACCAAGAAAAAAGTAATTCATTTTTTAAAAAATGTAACTAAACACCAACCCTGTAGCCTTTCCTAGACAGAGAAACAACTGAAGAGCTATTTGTTTTACGAGGTAATTATGTCTAATTCATAATCTAAGATTCTTTTTTTTGGGGGGGGGTCCGGTAGTGGGGCCTGAACTCTGGGCCTGGGCGCTGTCCCTCAGCTCTTCAGCTCAAGGCTAGCGCTCTATCACTTGAGCCACAGCGCCACCTCGGGTTTTTTTTTTCTTTTTTGCTTATGTGGTGCTAAGGAATCGAACCCAGGGCCTCAGGCATGCAAGGCAAGCACTCTACCACTGAGCCATCTTCCCAGCCCCGATAATCTAAGATTCTTTATATGGGCATATGTTACTGACTTTTAAGAGTAAATAGTTGACATAAGAAAATTATACATAAGTATGTCATTTCTCATGCAAAATTTAATGATAATGCATTCTACAAAAAACCTCAAGTATATCTTTAAAACGAAAACAAAAGCTTCATGAACAAAAAAATCACACATGATTTTTAAAATCTAAGAGTAATTACTAGAAAGAACCATTGGTATAATATTAATAAAATATGGCAAAGAACTGAGCATAGTTAAAATTTGTTAAATGAATCAATATAGTAGAAATTCAGTATTCAAAGAAAATATAATTTGATCAAAATAATTATGAGATGTCTTTTTCAAACTTACAATTTAGACTCAATATAGAAGGCATCTGACAGGAACTTTCTTAGTTTTATTAATTAATTTATATTAATTAATTATATTAATTAATTTATATTAAATTATTCTCATTTTAGTGTATTGTTTTAATATTTAAACTACTCAAAGTAACAAATATTAATAGAAAATTTAAAAAAACAATATTTTTAGCAAAAAGATAAGAAATACAGATAGCTACTTATAGCTACATAATATATAAAATTAACCCAATGAAGAAATTTGTAATATGAAAAGTGTTTATTTAAAATAGATGCTCATGTGAGTTTTAAGAATAAACTATAATTTTCAAAACATAAAAATGGAAAATTAAGGGAATACACAGCAATTATAGGAGCAACATTTGAAATAAATAGATTCAAAGAGATTTAGTAGTGGAAAACAAAAAGGCTCATTTTAATATGTAATAGTTGAAATTTTATGTTGCGTAAAAGAATACTATAACCAGAAATTTATCCTAAAGAGTTATTTTAAATTATTATGAAAGTTTACATTTCCAAATCTTATATATTGATTCTTTTATAGTGTATTTCTCTTCTGTATAAATTATTATACAATGACAAAAGAAAAAGTAAAGCTGGTATATCATAAATTTGCACGTATTACTCGAAAAAGCTCCCGGTCTCAGGCTTGGTGTGTTTTTCTGCTTCATTAATGAAATCTAACTTAAATTTATATGTTTTCTCCAGGCCCTTTCTTTAAAGTGGCTGTCATTCTTTTGTCTCTTATGATTTGCCTTATCTGACGGACGAGGAAGTCAGGTACTCCACATGACCTAAGGCAAGGTAAAATTTCCAGGAATTTTTAATAAATCAGAGCCTCTGGGCCCTAAAACAGACATTCTGTCTAAGATTATCAGGCTAATAATATTTCCTATGTACAATTTCCATATATATATGTGTGTATATATATGTATCTATGCCAACTTCTTTAAATATTAAACAAAATGATGCTTCCTTTACAAAGCTTTTTATTAAGTAACCTGAATTCTCTAAGCTTCCAGCAGATTTCAAAATCTTCCTTTATTCTTTCTCCACACATACACTTCAGTTGTTTTCAACCAATGATAGAAGCATGTTCACATTTAAACATGAAATGTTTCCACATCATATTTTCTTCAATGCTACGAAAAACAGTATTTCCATCATTCAAAATATATGAAAAGAGCTGGGTACTGGTGACTCACGCCTGTAATCCTAGCTACTCAGGAGGCTGTGATCTGACAATCACGGTTGGAAGGCAGAAAATTCCCCCTGAGACTCTTATCTCCAATTAACCACTCAAAAACCCGAAGTGATGTTGTGGCTCAAATGGTACGGCGCTGGACTTGAGCACAAAAGGGCTCAAGGACAGCACCCAGGCCCTGAGTTCAAACCCCACAGCCAACCAAAAAAGTAAAGTGATATATATATATATATATATATATATATGAAAAGAGAAATATTCTTTGTTATTAGATCTTATTTCAACGTCACTGTGCACTACCCATGTTTATTTTGGAGATTTGATTTTACTCACGTGAAATTGTCTATTCTAAGCACTTCCCACCATGATGCTAGCACAGGATACACACTCCGAAACATGATCACCAAAATTGTCTCATCACGAGCTGGGACATATTGAATTCTCTTCTTCAAAAGCATATTCTGGCCATTTCTTCTGTCTTCAGCTTTCTACTTTTAAGTACGGCTGAGTCGGCCGATGGGGTGGGAGTTGAATCGTGTAAATACCATCTGGTTCCTTAGTCAGAAGAAGTTTTAATAAGACAGAACTCTCCATATCCGTTGTCACCGCTAACAACCCTAAGGAGGGAGGACCTCAGAAATCCCCAGGAGATAAGAGGCTTGCTTTTCAGGGTACTGCACTAAATGAGGAGGTGAAACTGTCTTCCATTTTGAATTTTTTTTTTAATCTTTGGCATGAGAATAAATTGTCACACGGTGTGAAGCTCCACCGACGAAGGCCTTCTTCCCTAGAAACGCGTCACCACATGCTACCTCTGATTCTGAGCAGGAGCATCTCAGACAAGCGGTTTCCAACTGTCCTTAGAAATGGGTTTCCTCTGTTCATGGGATTCTTATTTCACGGATATTAGAACCTGCTGTGTTGCTTCAAACTATGTAACCTCCGGAGAAATAGTGAGCTAGGACATTTCGGGAGGAACTTCCCTTCATTTATTTTCGCTAAAGTTTTACAAATTGCCATTATCATGCTTTGCAGGTAACTACAAAGGACGGCTCTCAAAGTGACTCCCAGAAAGACAGAGGAAAAGAAAAGCGAGGCTTGCGATCGCTGGACTTGCTTACACACTCCATGAGATACGAAGCCGTCCAGCTGCGGAAATCAAGTATTTTTCTGGTGCTTCTAACCTGCAGCTAAGTGCCAGTAGGAGAGGAAGAAAAAATAAATTTAATGCACTACATCTAGTTATTGTTCAAAATAATTGCTCTGGGAGGAATAATACTTTTTGGAGATTTTTATGTGTGGAAGTGGAGATAGCTGTTAGTTTCTCACCAGGAATACAATTTCCTGTCTTATCTACTTCAAGGAAAGAGAGGCAAGATCATAGAGATCAAAATCAGAAGAGCCACACAGAAATAGAAACAATTCAGAAAGAAAGAATGAATGAAAAGAAAAACAGTCACATGTTACAAAGAGAAATCCAAAATATCAGAAACTATACCACAGAGGATCTTTGGCCTCAATCCCAAAGATATTTTGTTTTATTGCCTATGCCTACAGATGTCCTAAATTCCAAGAATTCCAACTGATGCCAGCTAGAAAAATCAATAGATATATCATACACTAATATAATTTCCAACGTTCGATATTGACCATATTTATAGCTGCAAGATGTTGCTTTCATTCACTTTAATAAGATTAATCCTCACTGGACGTGTTTAACCAGACCTGGGTGGTCTCTTAACGTGATTTGTTTTTCCTTCTTAATTAAAAATAAATAAATAAAGAACATGTGCTACATGTGCACCCACCCCCTGAACACCACTGTGCTTTTCTCCATGAGCTTGAATTGATCCCTGTTAGTAAGCCTGAGAAGGCTCATAAACAAGCAGAAACTAAGTGTTGTAGATATTCCAAACAGATTGTTTGCAAATAACTTATAATAACAAATGCATAACAACTGAAGTGATTAGAAAGCACATCATCCTAGAATTGCTGGGTGTTATTTACTCAGAAGCTAGCAGCAGCAGACACCCTAAGTCAGAGTAAGTCAGGAGAGAAAAGCAGGAGAAAGGGACCATACTATGCTCCGAAGGTCACTCAAGGACAAGTAGTGAATTAGAGCAACAAGTTTAAATGCATCCCTGTGGATCAGTACAGACTAAGTAATAGATGTTCTGGATATCCTGTTCAGTAATTTTCTCTGCTTGTCATCTTTACATGGGCTATTTCTTCAAATAACACAGATCGATTTAATTTTGATCTGAAGTCCAGAGAACGTTATTAGGGTGAATTCACTTTTTAAATAAAGTTTAATGTCATGTTGTAATATATTAAAGGTTTTATTGTGCCTTTGACAATAAGATACTATTTTATTGTACCTTTTATTGCATTGAAGGTTTTATTGTACCTTTGATGATAATGGACTATTGAGAATTGTTTATCAATTGCCTATAAAAGTTCCCATGTTTTGAAATATGATGTACTTCTGCACAAAATGTATTATACTTCAGGGCATTAAACCTACAGCAACCTTCTCAGATACAATTCTATATCCAATTTTATTTTTATTTCTCTATAACATATTTTATTAAAATAACTAATGAGTAAACTATTAAACTTACAATTAGCTGTCAATGATAGTAACTAATGCAGTGTTTCTCGTGTGTTCTCATATGTTTTGCTTATGGAAATCATTTACATCATTTGACTGCTCATTTTAATATTCATGGAAATCAATGAGATCCAATGAGCCTGTTACCTCTTTTTCAGAAGGGTAATTACTGCTTCAAAAGATAAAGTAGCAACTGGCTGAGGCCATCTAGCTGGTCAGTCTGTGTCAAGGCCCATACTTTCCTTCCCATGATGCATCATTACCCAGCTGTATTTCCATATTGTATTTCTCAATCCAAAATGGTGGGGAGGCACCACTGAACAAAAATCCACCACTTTCAGTGTCGCTTTTGCACCAGTCACAGCAGAAGAGCAAGGTGATGGGACACCCATACATCCAAACATGTTTTCCACTGAAGCTTGAAATTTAATTAGACATATTCAGTCATCTTTACTCTGCTGATTTCTCTTCATTTGTACAAATGAAAAGCCATTCTGTCTCATTTGTCCCTTTAAAATGGGAATGCATCCTGGTGTCTGGGATTGCTGCCAGAAACACTTGAAGGTAAGAGGAGAGTCCGTGGCTCTTGGACAGTATTCTGGAAAGACAGCTTGGCTCGTATGTCTGGCAACTGACAGTATTATAGTCTGAGATCTCAGATAAGACCGTTGATTGGGGCTGGCTCCTGGAGTGTGAAAGATGTATGTGATCACACAGGACCCCAAATTCTAAAGATCACATGTTGTTTAACAACCTGCTGTAACCAACCTGAAATTCTTAGTACCGTTACCTTGAAGTTATGCTTTCTAAGAAAGACAGGTGAATAACAGAAGGTGCAGAACAAATGCAGGAAATACTGGTGTTCCATTCATTGGTCTCCATTTGTATATGGTGTTTATGAAAGAACAGAATTCCAGCGGGCCACTATGTCTAGTAGTTTAGTGCTCTCAAAGCTAGTATAGATGGCAATATCTTATCCCAAATATTTAGAATAAGAAACATTTTTCAATGGCATAGATCTATTTTGGACTAAAAATATATGCATATATATATAAAATGTGATATCTTTGAGTAGGATCAAAGTGTAAGAACAAAATTAATGTATATCTCCTACACACATACCTGCAGGTAATTTTATACACTATTTAATGTACCACATTTTAACTATGACTCCATCATATGAGGTCAGATATTTCACTGTGTCCAAGGATCTTCACTAAAAACTTGGGGGTGGGGAGATTGAAGCATTTTGTGTTCATATTTTCACATTGGGGATGCTCATCCTATAGAAGACAGGCATTTTTATTTCTGCTCCTGAACTAAACAAAGTAGAGGGGCCAGTTTCAGCCCCAAGACATCATGTTTACTTTGGCCTATAATGTCTCTCCAAGGCAAAAGGAAGATAAGATCAGTCTAAGACATGTGAATGATCCAGGAACCTCGTGGTGTTCTTTCTCACTCAGTTATTTCCCTATGTCACTCCACTATAAACACTGCAAGCAATGACATCGAAGGACAAGGAAGGTGAACCAACACAGAAAGTCTTCTTTCATCCTTCCCTTTCTCATCTATATGCAGAAGTGGGAGAGTGTTGGATATCTGGAAGGGTGGAAATAGAAGGTCTATGTGTCAAAACAAGAAGTAAAATCTGCATGCAGAACTCCCATTCTTCTGGGAAGAACCTCAAGATATTCATTCATGCAGGAGCCATGGAATATGAGTTATATTATTTGTATGATTCCACATAAGTTTAATGCTTATAGAATTGCCCTTAAATTAGCATTTCATGATATAAAGATGTGAAAGTCATGCTAAAAACCTTGATGAATTTTCATGTTTCCATACTTAGAATATTAATCATAAAAGGCAAACACAATTTTTTTTAAAAAATTGAAAAAGCTTCCAAAAGAAATGAAGAATCTTTATAGTTAAGTGCTTTCATCACAGACTTTTTGAGCTGTCGGACAAAGTGATCCATGTTTTCCTTTTGTATTTTGTGACATAAATGGTACAACTCTGTCTTGCATCTGCACATCATCTCTGTAATGTGGATGTTTGGAAATGTATTTAAACAAATGCAATTTGTCTCTTTATTTTGATGGTACAATGAATTACGTTTTATCCATTTATATATGCTTATTGATGCAATGCCCATCCATGACACATTGAAGCAACTTTCAGAATGACACAAATAACAAGTCTGTGTAGATGCACAATGTGCATAACAGTGGATGGCCAAGATCCGGAAAAACCATGGGGATGGATTCCATTCCAGGAATCTATGCAATGCATCCATCTCCACTCTACAATTCATCCTCATTCTGTGCACGTCTGTATTTTCCCCATGGCTTTTCTCATTCAAGCTGCTGTCATCTTTTCACTACAGTGCCATGTAAACCTCTTCTCTTTTTCTTAGTGCAAATTAACTACATGAAGAGATTTGTGGTGTGTCTATATATACATAGAATGTATTTGGGTGAAATTCCTATCTTTATTAAACTCCTCTTTTCCCTTTCCCTTTAGAAACAGATTTTAGTAGGTTTCACGATGCTGTTTTCCTCTAATTATATAACGTGATTTGCTAATCTTAGAAGAGTTGTATTCTAATGCTGGGAAACATACAGCTTCTCTTTGTTTCATTCTTCTCAGCTTCTCCACCCTGAGAACTAGACTAATTGTTTTCAGAATGGAAACATGAGACAAACCAATCAAGTGCAAGTAGAATCTCCCATCATTTTCTAGAACCTGCTCTCACACATTCTGGGCATTTCAATGCCCACTCCATTGTCCCTATGAGATGTTTAAGATACAAAGCCTGGAATCAATTCTCTTCCACTTTTTTCCCCTTGTAGATGATCACTCTGTCCTTTGAGAGAAGATAAAAGAGAACATGCGTACTAGGAGCACTGGGCGACCAAAAAATATGGGTCAAATGCGAATGAGTATTTTGACAACAGCACCCTGCCTCCTCCTACCCTGAGATAAATGAATGTGTCAGCTCTCGGGCTGATTTAATTTTTCTAAGCTACAAATACCTCTATTCTCTCAGGTGAGCCTCAGCGAAAGCAGCCCACTACCTTGAAAATCACTGCATTTCTTTAGGCTCCCTGGATGCTTGCAACACGTTAGACTCCATGCCTATTTCTGATATAGAGGTTTTTATCCCCCACCTCTGACATAGTTTTCCTAATGCTAGTATAGAGGCTGTTAACTAGTTGTCAAAATATTTAACATAATCTGAACAAAAAATCTTCAGAACTCTTTGAAACCCCCCCCTTTTGTATATATGTAATAGCTACACAGTAAAAATTCTCCTGTTGCTCATGGAAACACTTATAGGGTTCAATCAGAGGAAAGAATAATCAGTAATCTAGCAGGAACATTGTATTTTTTGTTAGCCATGGGGCTTGAACTCTGGGCCTAGGTGCTGTCCCTGAGCTCCTCAGCCCAAGGCAAGTGCTCTAGCACTTAAGCCACAGCACCACTTCCAAAGTCAGCAATCTAGATGCTAAAGAACTTCTCCAACTATTAGGAGTAGATGGTTGCCTAAGGTCAGATGAGTCAACAAACAAGCTCAGAAACCATTTTCCTAGCAGATTTCAGATGTCATCTTGTCTACAGACTATACTCCTTGGTGTGGGAAAGAGGAATGGGTCCGGGAGTCCTGCTGACATCAAATTCTACAGCTACTCAAGCCCCAAATAGAAATTGCTACACTACCTCCTTGTGAATAAATCATGTTTAAATGGATAATAATTCCTAATGCATATAAACACTATGCAAATTGCTATTATACTGCATTGTTTCAAGGATAATGACAAGACAAAATGTTTGTACCTGTTCATTAACAGATATAAGTTTTTTTTTAATCTTCCATATTTATGAATAGTTTTATCTAAGAATGCACAACCTACAGATAGGGAAAGCAGAGTGTCTATTTTATGGGCTCCAGGACATACAACTTGTTTTTTTCATGTGTTAAAGGCTCTGCACTAAGGGACTCATGTCTAACACCATTCTATAGTTACTTTAGTTTGGCATAAGTTCAGATCGATCTTCCTAATGTAGTTCATGTGAGATAATATGGTCCAAAAAAAAGCCAATATCAAACCATGATGAATGAATACAAATAACATGAAGAGGTCCCAGGAACAATGGAACAATGATGGAACAACACTGTGGAGTCTGCACAGGAGCGAGGCAGGGAGGAGCGAGGCAGGGAGGAGCGAGGCAGGGAGAAGGTACTTACAGAAACATTGCCAGCAGGCCTGCTAGCTCAGGACACAGCTCATCTGATCGACAGGTTCCGTGGGCATTTCTTCACTTCCACAACTCTTCTCAGTGTTCAGTGGAAATGTTAGCCATCAAAGCCTCTAACCCGAAAAGATGCATATGTGCTGAACTCTTAATATTAGAGAATTTTGAAAATATGCTGACCAACTTGTTTATTTTCAGACCACTTATCTGCATAATAGGGATTATATCATAAAAGCCACGCCTATCAAGAAGATGCAATTTCAAAAAAATGTGAGAAGTGTTTATTAGGGTGTTGGGCACCAGTGATGCATCCCTGTAATTCTAGCTACTCAGGAAACTGAGATGTACAGGGTCACAGTTCAAATCCAACCTATGGAAGAAACATCAGCAAGATCTCATCTCCAAAGATGATTTTTAAAAAGGCAAGTCTGGAGGTGTAACTCAAGTAGTAAAATATCAGATAACCAAGCAAACCTTCCAAGCAAGAGACCCTTGGTTCAAAACTGGTATTCACACACACCAATAAAGCATATTGTATTGATATTAATACGTAGTGAGTGATAGTGTTGATAATGTGTCATCCTCTAACTGATGATACATGTATAAATTATATATATATATATATATATATATGATTGTATAAGTGATGTGGAAGGAAATGAGAGTTTTGGTTTTCTTTAAAAGTATATCATCCCTCAGAAGAAGCCTATCTGTGTTCAAATCCTTGATGTTAAACACAGAGCACTTTGAGAAGGAGCTGTGGAACTTCCAACAAAGTACCAAATATGTATTCTATACCATATTTGCTGAATCTATGAGAATAAGGAAAAGGAAGGCTAGGCAGCAAAAGCAGAGCCAAGATAGAAACGTCTCCATCTTGATGCTTTGACTGTGCTAGTGTGTGTTTCTTCAAAAGGAGCAAGCCACTTCTCCGGATGTAGCTGCCTTGTTATTTTTTATTTAACAGGTGAGGAGAAGGAAGTTGTAGTTTTATACCAGTCAAAAGGACCTGAAGTCCATGCATAACGGAGACACCATCGGGATCTCTCCAGTCAGGGAATGGGCATTGGGAATGTTCAGGGAGCTTTAATATGGCCTTGTTTGTGATCGTTTGGATAAATGCCCAAAAGTGGGATTGCTGGGTCATAGGGGAGCTCTGTATGTAGTCTTTTAAGGAACCTCCATACTGATTTCCAGAATGGTTGGACAAATTTACACTCCCATCAATAATGCAGTAAGGTTCCATTCTGTCCACATCCCCTCCAGCATCTGTTGTTATTAGAGTTCTTGATTATAGCCATTCTAACTGGGGTGAGGTGGAATGTCAATCTTGTTTTGAGTTGCATTTCTTTTATGGCTAGAGAGGTTGAGCATTTCTTCATGTGTCTATTGGCAATCCTTCCTTCCTCTTCAGAGACGTTTCTCTTTAAATCTTTAGACCACTTATTTATTGGGCAGTTGTTTCTTTGAAGATTTGTTGTTGGGGGATTTAATTTTTTGAGTTCCAGGAATATTTTAGATATGAGACCCTTGTCTGTTTTATGGCTAGTGAAGATCTTCTCCCAATCCGTGGGTTTTCTATTGATCTTGCTAGCTATGCCCTTTGCCATGCAGAAGCTCTGCAATTTTATGCAATCCCATTTGTCCAACCTTTCTTTGATTTGTTGTGTTTCTGGGTCTCTATTGAGAAAATGTTGGCCTGTGCCAAGGAGACCTAGGGTTTCTCCTATTCCTTCCTGTAATGTTTTCAGGGTGTCTGCTTTGACTCCGAGGTCTTTGATCCATTTGGAGTTAATTCTGGTGCAGGGTGATATGTGAGGATCCAGCTGTAGTTTTCTACAGGTGTTTAACCCATCTTGCCAGCACCATGTACTGAAGAGCAGGTTCTGCCCAGCAAAGCCATCGTCCATACGTGCAGGCTCCCCGGACTGGGTCGCGGGTCCCAGGATTCTCCAGGGTGGATAAGCCCCAGCACTCTGGGTTAGGTTTCTGCACTCCAGGGGCTGGCGATCTCAGCAGTAGTGGATGCAGGTGGCAGACGACAGCATAAAAAGGCAGAAACCTCCTGTCCCCAGCCAGCGAAGAGTTAAGCCATTGCTTGAGGAGAGAGGCAGGGATAAAATTGGAGTTTTCAATTGCATTGAACTTCTAATAACTGGAAATGAAAGGAAGGCTGGGGGATCTGCCTAGAAAGCTGTTAAAGGGTTTTAAATTAGAGATTTGACAGAGCACAGTTGAAAGATGTGATTGGAAAAGATAAAATTTCAGACTGCTCCATTATCTAGTTACATTTATGTGACAAGCATTATAAACTATAATAAATCTTCCTCGTGTACAATCGCCTGAATAAACCATACAGGAATAAACACAAAGGAGATATTTACAAAATCCATACCATTATTCAGAGAAACTCTGAAGATTTTACAGAATCACAGCCTCCAAACTTCTTTTCTGGGCTATCGTTTGAGACAATGTTACCAATTGTGTTTTTTGGTAACAGTTTGCTAATCTACAATTCTAGTTGCACTGTCAGTAGTATAGCTCTTATTAATCTTTTTTTCCCCAATAGTTTGTTTTTCTGATAGCATTCTGTGAATTATGACAGTTACATTCTTGGTGTTAGGTTTTAACTTTGTTTTCATACATTTTTGATGTCACATTAAGCAGTTTCGTTATGCTAAAAGAACTTCAGCACTCTATCTGTGCGTGCAATCTGATTTACTTTGACGCGGTGTGGTAACTCATCAGGAACAACAGGATTATTTTATAAAATTTTACTCTGTAAAAACTATTGAGCTATGAAAGCAGCATTTGTTACCCAATAAGATAAGGCTAGTGATTGATATCTAAGCAGGTGGTGTCATTTATCAAAGCTTACGTGACTAATTACAGTTTGGAAATAAGAGATCGTCCACATTCTGAATTTTCTACCTGTATTCTTTACTGTAACAAAAGAAAAAAACTGACAGTTTTTTGGTCAGTTTTAGCTTGAGCTTACAACCTTGTATGCACTCTGCCCCTTGAAAACCTGGCCATTTCTAGTGAGTTGTTTGTCTAATAAGTGTTTTTTCTGGGACCAGCAGGAACACCATGCTCCTGGCTGCCACTTCAATGTATCTGGGAGTCACAAGTGTGTCAAAATAGCTGCTTAGTGATTTGGGGAGGGGAGTCTCATCCACTCTTCACTTGGCCTTCCGACTGCAATCATTCCAATCTCATGTATGGCTGGAATTGCAAGCATGAGCCACTATGCCTGATGTAAAGAACTAATTCTTATGAGCCAGGAAATAGGTCCCTAGAAGAAGCTTATATTTACTCTAGTGTTCAGACATGACCGAACTTCAAGCTGTCAGGGAAAGCTAGAATGATGACTTACATGTCTGTATATACTGTAGACTAAACATAAATACATGATTCAACTCAGAATCTCAAATGTGATCATAAATAAGTGATTGACTAGGTTTCCCCAGTATTGAAGGAATCAAAGAAGGAACACAAACAAAAATTAGAAGGAAACAAAGAAGGAAGCAAGGAGGAATAATAATCCTTAGAAATTCATTTTCCAAATGTTTACATTTTATTACTTTGCATTCAGATATAAACCAATAAATACATATAATACATGCATTTTCCCTGTGAATGAGTATAGCATTACTAAAATTTGTGAACAGTAATTCACATAATATATATGACAAAACTTAACATGACTTAAGGAAGAGAGGAAAAAGGAAATAGAAACAAGAAAGGATGGAATATTTTGTAGGATTTTTTTCAAGAGGACTTGTCATAGGACATTTTAGAAATTGGAAACTAATTTGTAGGTGAGCTTATTCTTCTAAATAAACATTTTAATGGGAACTTCTTCCTGCGTCCTGTCCTTCCACAACTCTTTGCTGGTGGTGCCATTGGGATTGTTTAATTGCAAACAGCTGCAATAATATTGTCTTGCTTTTAAGTGACATTTTCTGTTCTTGATTTATGACTCTCTATTAGCAGGCAGTTGTTTCTGTCATTAATACTATTAAGGATTCTGTCGGTGCCTAGAGTGCATGATTCTGATTTTCATTTCTTTATCAAGTTTGTTCATTGCTGATTTTAATCATTTCTGAGTTTAAGTTAAAGGAGAAATTATTTTGAATCATGTAAAACATCTTTCCCCATCTCAATTTTATAAGAATCCTTAAGAATTATTCTTTCCATTCTTTAAAAAGGCCTACAAAAACTAGAACATCAAACAAAAACAAAGAACAATTTATCATTTAAAAAATTAAAAAAACAGCTTTCTGGAATTATTGTTTCTTGTTGCCAGATTTTAGTACTTAAAGGGTTTGTAAATTACCACAGCATGTGTTATCAAAGTAATATATTATAGTCTAATTCAGATAAGACAAGAATTTCTAAACTTGGCAACTCTCTGAGTTGAAGAATCTCTTTAGAAAGAAAATTTAAATAAAAATATGAAACAGTGAAAGGATGTTCAAGAAATATGTCTGAAGTACCACATTCTTAAATAGTGTTACACTTAACAAACTGTAGCCTTTTGTCCTTTCAAACAGCTGAAATCGTATCACAGAGTACCTGAAAGTACATGTTAAGTAATACCTCTGCAAAGGATTAAGTAACTGCAGAACTTTCTGCCTATAGAAAGTTATATAAAAGCCAGGAGGCTATGACATCATCCCGAGCCCATTTGCTGAACCGACAAAGGGAAATGCTGCCATCTAGCGATAGTGAGTCATAGGACAGAAATGATCATTTTCTTTAAGAACTTGAATTCTCACCCAGGAACAGATTAATAACACCTGGGTGCAAACACATAAGAAAGGTGATCAGACTCAATGTCCAACTGGACCTCTGAGTTACACAACAAAGTTTTTGTGTTTGTAACATGAGTAGACTTTGAAATGACTCTTGATTGATTATAAGAAAACAGTGATTATAAGAAAACAGCTACAGGGCTGGGAAGTTGGCTCAGTGGTAGAGCGCTTGCCTTGCATGCCTGAGGCCCTGGGTTCGATTCTTCAGCACCACATAAGAAAAAAGACAAAAGCCGGAAGTGGTGCTGTGGCTCAAGTGGTAGAGCGCTAGCCTTGAGCTGAAGAGCTGAGGGACAGCACCCAGGCCCAGAGTTCAGGCCCCACGACCGGACCCAAAAAAAAAAAAAAAAAGAAAACAGCTACATTGCTGTGATCTATTCCTGTAAATTCAGACACTCTACACCATAACAAAGCAGCCACTGCCAAAACACTTAGCCACTGCCAAAACAGAAAGAAAACCAATAGAAATATAGGCAGAAGCCAGAATAAAAACCATATAGTTTATAAACCTGGAACACTAGACATCTCTAGGATTGTAAAGCACTGGGGCTACTCAGGTTAAACTAATGCAACAGTTCAGGAATGCTGACTCAGAGTCCTTGTCTACTTATTGTCCCTGACCCCTGCCTATTTCCTCAAAGGAACAAAGAATACCACTTTCTTTAGAAGAAGCCATCGCAGTGGAAAAGACCTCCATAGAAGTGTGCTCTTTCCTTCAAGCTCAGTGCGAACGCACCTTGTCCCTACCACACTCCTAGACTCTTGAGCAGGCATTCAAATAATTTCATCTGCTCCAACGATTTAGGTCAGGCATCCAAGAGAAAATACTGCCTGCATTAATATTTCAAAGAGAATAAGTAGAATCTGCAGATAATGACCAAAGTCTGTCTTGCCTACTTTAAATATTGCCAGGGATATCTAGAGGAAATTAATGTGACTCACAAGCAATGGTGTTCACCTATTTTTGTGTAGCTGTGGGTTTACGGAGGTATGTACCTGCACTGAGCATACCTGTGTTAAGAAGGAAACCAGTGCCAGAATTCTGTCCCCCGATTGCTCTGTTACTCTGAAAAAATATTAGATCAAGTATATTTTGCTCTCACAGAAGCAGCTGGAAGGAAATGATAAATGAGTTGTACATACGGAAAAGCCAGCGTTGAGTTGCTCTGTAGCAGGAAAAGTTTCATATATTTTCTTAATAATTATGCTTATGTGATCTTATATAAATGAGTAACTTGCCGAGCACCGGTGGCTCATACCTGTAATCCTAACTACTCAGGAGATCTGAGGATTGAGGTTCAAAGCCAGCCCGGGCAGGAAAGTCTGTGAGACTCTTATCTCGAATGAACCACCAGAAAACTGAAAGTCGTGATGTGGCTCAAATGGTAGAGCGCTCACCTTGAGCTGAAGAGCTCAGGGACAATGCCCAGGCCCAGAGTTCAAGCCCCACAACAGACCAAAAATAAAATAATGAGTAGCTCTTGTCTCACAAATATCTTTGTTCATTCCAACAGATTTATTTGTCTTTCTTGGTTACAAACCAATAATTATGTCCAAATATGACATTCTGAATCATGTTAATATTGTAAGGGAATCGTCATCAATTGCCCTCAAAAATTCCATTAAAGCATTCTTCTTTTGTGTATATATACCACACTTTATTGATCCATTCATCTACTCATCTGGGTTGGTTCTATATCTTAGCTATAGTAAATAATGCTGTGATGAACACAGTTGTTCTGGCAGCTTTAGTGTGTCCTTGTTTGTGATCATTTGGGTAAATGGTCAGGAGTGGGATTGCTGGATCACAGGGGATTTAGTTTTTTCTGCTTTTCAGAGTGTTTACATTCCCACCAATAATGTAGTAGTACTTCCATTTGGACACGTCCCTCCAGCATCTGATATTGTTAGTTTTCTTAATAATGGTGGGAGGTGGAATTTCAATGTGGTTTTGATTTGCATTTCTTTTATGGTCAGAGATGTTGATCGTTTCTTCATGTGTCCAATGACTATTTTTATTTTCTCTCCAGAGAAGTCTCTGTTTAATTCTTTAGTCCACTTATTAATGGGGTGGTGTTCTTTGTTATTGGGGGATTTAACTTTTTGAGCTTTAGGTATATTTTTAATGGAGGCCCTTGTATGTTGTATAGCTAGTAGAGATCTTCTCCCAATCTGTGGGTTTTTTATTTATCTTGCTAGCTATGTCCTTTGCCATGTAGGAGCTCTGCAGTTTAATGCAATCCCCTTTATCTTTGATTTGTTGTGTTTCTGGATCTTTATTTAGGAAGTTTTGACCTTTGCCAAGGAGCCCTCGTGTATCTCTATCCCTTCCTGTAATATTTTCAGGGTATCTGCTCTTACCTCAAGGTCTTTGATCCAAAGAGTTGATTCTGATATAAGGTGATGGAATTCTATACTTCCATTCATAAGGAAATGGAAAGATTTGGGGGGGGAAAGTCATAGTAAGCAAAGTAAGCCAGACCTAAAGAAACATAGGCTCCATGGTTTCCTTCATTTGTAATAATTAGTGTATGTCTAGGATAGTCCTAGCAGATCACAATAGTGCAATAGCTACGTACATAAGACCATATAAAATGATGCTAATCTAAATGAAGTCCAAAAAATGGGAACAAGAGGATTGTTTTGTTTTTATTTTTGTTTTTTTTAATATAATGTGTGAAAGTATTTCTTTTTTCAGTCATTTTTTCCTTTGTTTTATCCCCTATTGTCACTGTTTTTTTTTTAAATTTGGGTACTGTCTTGTATATATGTTTATCTGGCTTGGGAAGGGAAGGGGAACAACAAAATGGTGAGACAAAGGGCAAATGGTGAACCAATGCAACACTCACAAGACAGTATGTTGGAAGTGAACTGTACAACTGGAGAAGGAGGGGAGTCAGTGGGGAGAGAAAGTGGGAGAAAATGAGGGACAGGGTAACACTGTTCAACAAGAAAGTACTCATTGTCATACGTAACTGAAGAAAGAATTCTTATTTGTGGAGGGGCTGAGAGCACTGGACCAAAACATCTAGAACAACTCTGACCAACATGTGTAGAAAATAATATGATGGTTGCCAATCCACCTAGTCTCTCTGCCATATTTTGGGTCATGAACCAGTAAGACAGTCCACCAGTTCAAACCTCAATCAAAAATTGGATGTGGAGGCAGACCTATGTAGTCTCATCACTGAGGAAGGTGAAGCAGAAAGATCATCAGTTTGAGGCCAACCTAGACTACATCATAACTTCCAGGTACTGACCCACATAACTACATGCTAAAATCTTGTCTCAAGAGAAGACAAAAGGAGGAAAAGGAGGAGGAGGAAAGGAGGAGGAAGAAGAGGAAGGGGAAGAGGAGGAGAAAGAACATTGGTATCCTGAGCTGATCACCAGGGTTTAAAATTTCTTTGTGCTGGCATATTACCAATATGTAACCTTGCTGTGTGGAGGTTTCTTTACTTTTTCCTTAGTTACAGAAGTAAGGAAACTAGTAGAATATGCCTCATAGGTGTGAAAGAAAAAATAAATTCTTCCAAATCATTTAAGGTGATTCTTTTTTCTCTTTTTACTTCCTTTTTAAAAATTTTATTGCAAAATTGGTATACAGAGGGGTTACAGTTACATAAGGCAGGTAGTGAGTACATTTCTTGTCAAACAGTGTTACCCTCTCCCTTGTTTTTTCCCATTTTCCTTCCCCCCAACCCCCCCCCAAGTTGTAAAGTTCATTTCTAACTTAGTGTCTTGTGAGTATCGCTATTGCATTGGCTCACCGTTTGTCCTTTGTTTCACCATTTTGTTGTTCCCCTTCCCTTGCCTTCCCCAAATCAGATAAACACATATACAAGACATAAGGTACCAAAATCGAAAACAGTGATAACAGGGGATAAAAGAGAAACAACTTCACACAGTACATTAAGAACAAAAACAAAAAAACACCCTCTTCTTTCCATAATTTGGAGTTCCATTTTGCTTAAAATCATTTTATATGGTTATATGTACATAGATTTTAAGATATTGTGATCCTCTGCTAGGACTATACTAGATATATACTAATTATTATAAACGAAGGAAACCATGAATCATGGTAATTTTTGTTATATAGGAAGTCTCTATAAAGGTCTAATTCATTTGCTTCACTTTTTCAATAAATATAGGGCCCAAATACCTAGTCTTTAGTCCAAAACTAGTGCTGAAAAGAATGGGATAAAAGAACAAATGAACAAAAGAAAGAAAGAGAGATGGAGGGAAAGAGGAAGGAAGGAACAAAGAGAGGAAAGAGGGAAGGAGGGAAAGAGGGAGAGAGGGAAGAAAGGAGAAAGGGAAAGAAGGAGGGAAGGAATTAATCATTACAATGTTAATTTATTTTAGGCAAATCTCCAAAAAAAGTAAGTCTAGAGCATATTTATGTCTTAAGGACAGAGAAACAAAATAGCCTGCCTGTCTCTATGGCTTCTACCAATAAAATCTTAAGAGAGAAATTTCTTGTCTCAATTTTATAGACCAACTTAAAGCCATGAGGATATGGAACACCTGATGGTAGAGATCAGCAGTTTAGAAAAGAAATAGCTGTCATATTTAGAAGCAAGAAATCATTGAAACAATTCCAAAGGCTGAAAGATACACACACACACACACACACACACACACACACACACGTGCACACATGGACACACATGGGCATGTACACACACCAAATATAATCTGTATTTTCAACTACCCATTCAGCTAATAGATTTTAAGTAAAGTTTGAGTGGGAAGGTTGGACAAAGAGACTCTACGCTGTGCAAATTTGTCACCGAAGAGGAGAAAATAGTAAAATAATAGTTAAAATTCAGGTGACATAATTTTTGAGCATGCAAGGGCAATATGACTAATAACACCTGAACTGAATTTCCATTTATGTGTGACTTTCCAATCCGACTCAGTGACATGATTCTTAATGGAGTCCAGGGCTACGGGGAAAAATAGGCTTAATTGTGCCTTCTTCATACAAAGGGCAGTTTTGCTCCATGAGATCCTTCTCAACCTTTTGCTCACCTCATTAAAATGAAGCTAACCACCAAACACAAAATGAAACACAATGTCTAAATCCTATTTGCACAGGTTCAAAGTTTCCATTCTGGAATTAGTATTCCCTGATTACCTGAGGACTGACAGAATGAAATAAGACATTAATAAAAAGCTCAGATAGAGTCTCTTTCTGCTGAACAATGCATAAGACCTTTTCAGCCAATATTAACCACCCCCTAGTATTTGACAAAAATAAAATGCGAAGAAAAAAATGTACAATTTTCTCTACAGAAATAAATTTGGTGAAACAGGGGTTAAAGTTCAAAGAGTTTATACGTAAATACTGTCTTCAAATAAAATCATTAGAAATTGCCTATTGCAATCTTCCCTATCTGGAAGTTACAACATCTTTTCATTTTAATAACTTGTAGGAAGGTAAGGTTGAAAATAATAGTAGAATGTTATGTGTCAGCACTAGACAGCTAAAGGATAAAAGTGAGGATTTCTGCCTCTCCACCTACTTTGTGAAGCAAGTTCAAATGGCCCAAATGCTCCCCACGTATTTGCAGAGACCATAGAGCGTACACCCTCAGTGAATCTGGGAACCGGTTTTTTAAAACTTGCCTTTACTTTTGTTAGGAGTGGCCGTGCCTGTTTCTAATATCATAAGCCTCCACTCTCCAGATGTCTACCTGATTTGGAAACAGTGTTTCCAGATGTGATTTGATGATGCCATGCTACACTGTTTGTAAGAGCTCCACCAGCCAGCCAAGGAAGACCGCAGACTGGGGTGAACTACTGGAAGCTAAGAGAAAGCAAAGGATAGTTTTCCCCTCAGATTTCAGGTGTACAGTCATGTCCAACCCTTGGTTTTTGAACTTCTGTCTTCTAAAACTATCAAGCAGCAAATTTCTGTTGTTTTAAGCTATCCTATTTTGAGTAGTTGTTATGGCATCATTAGGAATAATTATAAATATTAAAAGAATTAAACTAAATACTAAAAGAAATGTTAAAAGAATTAAAATGGGAAGCCACCAAAGAGCTTTGTAGGAAATGATCACAATTAAAACTTGGAATAAAATTGGTGAGAGATTATCAGTGGAAAGGAAGCTGAATCACAGGGCACAGGAAGACAACAATGACTCCAAGAGATTTAACTTTGTTTATGGAGTTTATTTTTACACTAAGTATAAGGACTTACATGTCTAAGCAGTCATTTTTAGAATATTTGCATCTCTATTCAGACACCTTAGTAGTTCATTACTGAGATTGGATTTGACTTATTTTCCTTTTGTGTAGGTTATGAAAATCCAATAGGCTGATCTATTTTAAATATCATACCCTTGAATAATAAGTAATAGTTGTATCTAAGAGTTCAGTGTGCCATATTTAATTGCTTTCAACAATCTGTGAGGTAGGTTTGCTAATGCCCCTCCTGTTTTCCTGAGGGAAGGCTCAAGTACCAAGGATTCAGACAGAATGTTCCAGGCTACATATGCTCAAATCCCAGAGGAGATCCAAGCCTAACTTGTGGGAGTCAAGCTCTTGTGAACTGCCTTCCAGTCCTCTGATTTGAAGCAATTTTGTGTAAGCCAACTGTCTAGTGATTTATTACAAATTAAAATCCATGTAAGTGAAGAAAAGAAAGCCAGTAGCTAAACTAATAGAAGATTAATAAAAAGATCTAAGGAATCTAAAAGAGAAGAGTTGAAGCATCAACTTAAGACATTCAAGGAAACCTCTTGGCTTTTAATCAGAAAATTATTGGAGGGGAAAATTAATTCTCTCACATTATAATTCTATAAGCAGTGTTTCCCATCTAGAACTTTCTGGCATGGCAGACAGACAGAGCTGAGTTTGCAAACTGAATGCCAACTTCATAAAATAGTGATAAAACTCATCAGGCAATGTAGTTACAGATCTATGTTAGAAATTTAAAAAAAAAGAAAACCTTTGGCAGTAGGGATTTGGCTCAAGTGACAGAGCAAAGGAGTACAAGATCCTGACACACACTTTTACTTAATTATTTTGCAAAAGTAGTCAGATTTTTCTTCCCAGGCAGGCTTTGAACCACGACCCTCCAGGTCTCAGACACCTGACCACCTAGGATTACAGGCATGAGACACTGGCACATGGCTTCGTTCCTAATTCTTCCTTGAGCTTTGAAATTTTGATTTGTCCTTTGATAACAATGTAAATTCTTCTGTGGCATAGAGAACATCCAAAGAAATTTGCATTCAAGTGAAAAGACACGTGAAGAGGTTAAGAATGGTTCATGAATAGGGCTTAAAATGTGCATTCTATTAGTATTACATTGATGAAAACATGATAGATCAACAATTTGGGGGAGGGCAACTGTACAAACTGCCATTCCCTGAAAAGCACACGTCCATCAATGTCCAGTGATTGCTTAGAGTGAAGAATAGCTTATTAGGTCAGCTGATAAATTTAGGGCAAAGTTTCCTCACATGGGAAACTAACCCTAGTGGGATATTTCATTTGTGCTGACCTAGAAAAGCTCTAAAAGCTCCATGGGGTGTCTTATTTTTGCAAACATAGATAATGACTTTCACATGCTGTTTGTTCTTTCATTACTTTTTGATTTTCAAATTGTGCAATTTTTTGGCTCCGTTTGTTTCAATTCATTTGCATTGTGCCAAATGCACAGTGTATAGATTTGTACAGGTAAGCCTTAAAAATGTTTGCAACTTAGACTATTATTAAATTTTTCATGAGTACACTAACAAGATCTCTTGGGTAAAATCTAAAGCCTTTGAGTTTTGGGGAGAGCTGGGACATTTTGAGCTGTATTGGCACCTGCCTTTATTACAACTCTCCATTTGCAAATCTTCTACCTCTTCTACTTGTCTATGCTCATTCTCAATTTTCTCAATAAAAACTCCCTTAATGCTTTTCTCTAAGAGTTATTTATTATGTATCCTGACTGCCTTATTGATTCCTTGCAAAAAAATCTTTCTGTTTTGCTTTTTATTATAACTTCTCTCACTGGGAGATTATGAGTGTATCTGATTGAGAACCATGTACAAATGACATGATAAGTTGACAACAATCCAAAGACTTCTTGGTGATAAGAAAAGTTTATGGATACATATTTAAATATCAGATTCTCAAATTAAATCAAATTCTCCATATCACCTGATTCTGGGTTATTCAATAATCTTGTTTCTTTTAAACACTTTACATGGTTGAATTGGTTTCAAGTAAGTTCAGTTTATGTTTATCTATGGCTCTAATCATGGTTTGCTGTACTTAACTCTTTGCAGGTGAGGTAAAACAAATACACAGTATTTGGACAGAAGTATAGTGGTTCTATTGCTGTTTGCCTGTTCTCTCATTCATGTAGAATTTGTATACTCATCAATACATTAGATGTTCAGGGTACTATATCCCGATTTACTATATCCTGAGTTATAATCAGCATGCCTACTGGGACTAATTGAGATGGAGATGTTAGTTAGAAGATATTTAGATTTTCTGAACATAGGATTAGGATAAGATTTGAATTAGGATAGTCTCAACATAATTTAAGGCTGTTCACTGCAGGTACTAAAGGAGAGCGCCCGTTTGATCTATTATCTTAAGCATCATTATCCCCCCACATAGTGTGGTTTAAACCTTCCAGTGATGCTTCCACTGAGGCTGTCCTTGAGCCTGTTAACTCTGAAACAGATGATCACCAAAGTACTACCCCTTGAGTATTTTCTTCAACTTACTTCCCTCTAAGAAATCAGACTATCACTGAGGATGTAACTGACCCTCCATATCATAGATGGAATACAACGGGCCCTGCCAGACTCCTCTTACTACAGGCCAGAATGAATAATATTAAAACTTACTCCACAACCACTGTGCATTAGGTGTCGCATCTTTAGCTCATTCCATCCATAAAATAAGTCAAGGAAATGTGATAGGAAATGTGGGAAGAAGGAAATTTTACTAATGGGAAAAATGAAAGCCTGAGGACTAGGGAGTATGGAATCACTAGATCTACTGAGAAGATGTTAACTTAGGTCCAAGTTAAGAATGTCACTGCAAATTTTATCTTTACTTCCATACTTCCTGAAAGGGAAAATAAAACATGACCCCTTTTAGTCCAACTACATCTTCTGTTAACATTGACTCCTGTTCTCTGTGGCTCCCCCTCAGAAATGAGAAAGTAAACAGAACCAGATGACAATATTTCTCTCCATACCATTATTCTGCATGACTCTGTCTGTCTTTGTAAATGATGAAGGTCAAAGCCACTCAATGGCCATTGATAGTGGTGCCATTCCTGATTACTGCATGCCTCCTCTTCCTAGTGTCCCACCTGGCTTCGGGAAGAATAGCCTAGAACAAGATATTTCCCCCAAGGTCACCATTCTGGTGCTCCACCCCCAGAACCTTTACAATAGCAAGGACACCTACACTACTTCTTCCTTCTGCTCTTCAGGATGGCTATTTGCCAGTCTCTTTTATTCATACCGTCCAAACCTTCCTACTTTTTTCTCTTTGACACAATGACTTTGTTTCTTATGTCACTGAGAAATAAAATCATTTTGCATAAATTTCTCATCTTCTCCCCACCATACTTGTTGACATTTTATGCAGTGTTTTCATTGCCCAACTGCTAAATACACTCACCATCAATCCTGAACTCTAGGTATAGGCCAAGTCCTACGCTCGTACACAAACCCTTCCTGTCCTCATCGTCTCCACTACAGACTCTGTCCTCTATGTCTCCTTCACGAAATCTCCCAGCACTGGGATCAAAAGGCTTTTATCTTCCCAGTTTCAAGGTCTACACTCAGTCTACATGTGATCCCTCTGGAGCAAATAGGAGCAATAAATCAATCCTTGTTAAAGTACTTCCTCAGATACTGTAATCTACTGCACTTTATCTTTCCTCAAACCTTCTCCATAAGGTATTTATGGTTTGTTGTGATAACCTACATACACACATACATGTAGACATTCATTCATACATGCATATATACAGATGACCCCTCTCTTACTATATCTAAGACATTTGATAATATGGAAGCTGAATCTAAAGCTGAGATACCACATATATAGAAAAATTTTATAGAGAGAAATTATCTTCCCCCTATGTGTGATTCATTTGTGCATTACCTGTGAGCCGAGATACTTATAAGTCTTATGTACTGTCAGACACATAATATTCATCTTTCAGAATACATAGAGAGAAAAATTTAAACCAATTTCAAGAGAGCCATAGGAAAAGCAAGATGCTATTACTCTCCATACAACTATGAAAAATTGTGTCATCCCTTAAACTTTAGCATCCAAGGGATCAAAAACCTCTGGGAAATATGCAATATCTGCAATGCAACAATGGTATATATAGAAAGCATATTGGAATCCTCACCTCAAAACCTGTTAGAGGGCCCCAAACTTATCTATCTTACATGATAAGTTGTTGCAAGCTTGATTTACAATATCCTTCCCTGATCTCTGAGCTACACTGCCGCAGATTCCTTTCCACATGACAGAAGCTCAAGCTCCCAAGGCCGTGGTGATTTTCCCTTCAGGAGAGGATTTCCTATTAGATTGGCATGTAACATTTCAAAATTAGATTTGATTTTTTACAAGCTCTCCACATAAAAGGGATTTGTTCTTTTTCTCCTCATCTGCCTTGAACATTGCTGCCCTCCTCCTCCCCCTGTACCCCACCCCCACCCCACCACCCCAAGAGATGGCCTCACACTGAAAAATCTGGGTAGGATAAAGTAAAGTTGTGTCAGCAGCTTTGCCTGCAGCCCACACACGGACACAGTGAGGCTGTGTATGAAATCCATATTTAATAGCTCATTTCCAAGACAAGCTCATGAGCCAAACCAACAGAGAGGGGAGCACAGAGTCACACAGTAAATCGCTTCAAGGCTGCTCTTGCGTCATGCAAGGTCAATTCATCTTTGCTGGCTTTGTTTTCTATTTTCCAGGAATTGCTTACTTGACATCAATTTCTCTCTAAATTACACAAAATGTTGTCCAACCATTGAGATCAGAAGTGTACCTACTCTTTCTCTCTTTGCATTTCCCCAGAGAACCCAACATCTAGAAGCAGTTGCTGCATCAGGCAGTAATGATACACATTCTCTTCCAAACCCCAGTTAAACTCTTATTGGCAACGGTAGCATCATCTATACTATACTCTGTAAGTTCTTTGTTCCATCCACTTGTCACCCTGTGAATTCACCCCATTCGGGGTTCAGTTAGTTGAATTAGCATCACTGTTCCAGAAACCTTTTCATTTCTTTGCCAGAATAGTATATCCAACTAGTTGTCAAAGACTGGATTGGTTTGATTATGGCTCTGTATGTAAGTCACAGGTCCCATTCCCAGGATAAAAACATAAGAGGAACTGTGGTTCTCTTTTCATACCAGCATTTATTATTAAAAAGTATATTAAGTTTTGCCAGGAGACAGTGGCTTACAGATGTAATTCTAGCTACTCAGGAGGCTGAGATCTGAGGATCAATATTCAAAACCAGCCCGATAAAGCTCCAAAAAAAAGAAGAAGAAGAACAAGAAGGAGGAGGAGGAGGAGGAGGAGGAGGAGGAAAAGAAGTGGAGATGTAATGCACTAGCCTTGAGCAAAAGAAGCTCAGAGATGGCACTCAGGACCTGAATTCAAGTCTCAGAACTGGCACACACACACACACACACACACACACACACACACACACACACAGTATATTAAACTTTAAACTTCCTTTTTGAATTTAAAAAGAATGTAAAAGTTAATACCCTCAGTTTTGTTTCTTCACAGGGATGGGAAGAAGAGGGAAAGATCTTTACCACCTGAGAAGGTCTCTATGAGGTCTAGCCACACTTAGAGTGCAGCCCCATTCGTGACTTCTGGGTATCTGATTCTGTCCCTACCAGCTCCCTATATTTCAAGATCCAGGCTGACAGCAGTAACCTCCCCTGCATCTACTCTATCCAATCTGTCAGGGCTCCACAGGCTCACAGCTTGAATAAACCAATGAGTGAAAAAGCATCTGCCAAGACACAGAGCCCACACAATCTACTTCTCATGACCTCACTGTATCACTACCTGGGCAGGGCTCTATGCCTAGAGAATCACTCAATAAAACAACTATTTAAGGACAAGTCCGTTGTAACCTGTTGGGTTCCTGGTTGAAAGACTTTTCTGAGTCAACCATTAGAGTGGTAACATGCACATATGCAATGTGGGGGACACTTGTGGCACTCCAGCTCCCCACTCTTGGAGTTTGGCCATACAAATCAGCAAGAGCAAACCTTGAGGCACCTTTCCATCAGGGGACAGAGGACAAATGGTATTCTCAGTGAGTTTGCTTCCTCTTAAGATCATGTTCTTAGTGTAGGCCTGGATGTGTTTCTGTGGGTGTGTTCAACTTCCATTTGGTGGAGTTTCAAGGTCCATGAGAAGCTCATTCGGAGGCTTTCTCTGTCTGTACTGGCACCCCATGGTCAATACCATGTGACAGGTAGAGACAATGACTTCTTTACAGACTAGTTCTTTGTAGACTGCCCCATAGGAGCTGGAGGCTTTGGGCACGAATCCTGGGTCCGTCTTGTGGGGTTCAATCTTTTATACCACTAGGATGGGGGGGGAAGTGCCCTGGAGAGCATAATGGCAGTCTCTCATTTATTTTGGCAGAAATTGAACAAAGAATACACAGTCTACAGAGTGATCTTCTATCTCTAAGGAATAGTTCTTTTTTTAAAAAGCCAATCCCAATCATATTTTGAAAGACTACATTTTTTATACAATCTGGTACTTTTTCTAAATTTTAACATGATTTCTGAAGATATTTTGGGAGAAACTAAATATTATGAGACACAAAATAGTATGAGATACAAGCAGAGATTCTTGGAAGAAGTGTTCCATGTCTGCAGAATGTAGATTTCATGCTTCATAAGTTCCCTAACGGTTCACAATGCATGTAAGTATAATAAATGCTCTAATTTGAACCATAGTGAAGAGCAAATTAACTATAGATTAATAAGCAATTCAGTACAACATTTCTTAGAAAACCCATTAGCATCTATTGAAAAACAATTTGACCTGTACTCTATTAAAATTGAAATATTAGCAATATACATTTTTCTTTCTTAAACAAATAGAAAAACAATTAATATCCAAGGACTTACTAGTTAGTTGAGATGCTTTTATAGTAAGCAATGTTTTTCGAACCCCAATAGTCAAATTATATAAATTCCAAAAATATTTTAAAGAAGCTTCTGGAAATAAATCAGGGACAAACTTGCTAATAACCTTCCTCTTGTATAGAAGAAAAAATAAAGTCATGTACCTAAAGGTATCGTACAATGATCTCTTTTTCATTTCTTTTTTTTATTGTGAAAATACTGTACAGAGGGGTTACAATTACATGGGCAAGATAATGAGTACATTTCTTATCAAGCATTGTAGCCTCCTCCTTTGTTTCCCCTTCCCATCTCTTCCCATCCTCCCCCTGCCCCCCCACCTAATCCTCCCTTCCACCACCTTTTTCATTTCTTTAATATACTAAACAACTTGAGTCCCACCATCATTGATCCGTGCATACACAATCATGTAGTAAAAATACATTGGATATAAAGCCACTACAATATGTTTTGTTAAAAAGTTTTCCTATGTCTCTAGTTTCTTAGGAGATGGTAATAACATGAGGATTGTTCTTTGTGGCCCAAATACATAGTAAGACTATCTCTAAATCCAATCCGTTCATAGTGGTGCACTTCTGTGATCCTACCCACTTCCCTCAGGTGTAAGTCAGAAGAGAATCACATAATCATTGCAAGCCAACAACCCTAGGCCAAGATCCTATCTGAAAAATAAACTATAGCAACAGGGCTAAGGACATGACTCAAGTGGTAGAGCACTTGCCCTAGTAAGCACAAAGACCTAAGTTTGAATCCCAGGAATATTAGGAGGGAAGGAAGAAAGGAAGGAAGGAAGGAAGGAAGGAAGGAAGGAAGGAAGGAAGGAAGGAAGGAAGGAAGGAAGGAAGGAAGGAAGGAAGGAAGGGAAGGAAGGAAGGAAGGAAGGAAGGAAGGAAGGAAGGAAGGAAGGCAGGAAGGAAAGAAGGCAGGAAGGAAGATTCTCTCTAGGGGTCACATGGAACGCATTGTCATGGAAGCCTACAGGCTGGCAGTGATGGTCTTTCTCTCATAGTCAAAAGTCTCTTCTAAAGGGTGAGGTTAAGCAAATCCAGACTTCACTTGGCAACCCCGCCCCTCTCTTTTCCATGTGTCCCCCTCAAAGCCAGATATTGGCACTTCATGGGCAGTGTGCTGGCATTGTCGGTGAAGTTTTAGACTATCATCCGGTCAGGAGGATTTGTCCTTTGTGAGTGGAATTAACACCTTTATGAAAGAAGTTTCCCACCATGCTCAGGCCCTTTGACCCTGGATCTTCTGCCATGTGAGACAAGACACACATCTTTCTTTCTCTCTGAAAGACACAATCCTTACCAAACTGCTACATTTCCTGGGGGCAATCTCATCTAGGCTCAGGAAGAGTGAGAATAAGCCTCTGTTCTTTATAAACTTCCCAGATGCAGAATTATCTTACAACAATACAAACCAGATCAAAGCATTGCATAAATATAGATCTGGTTGAGAATAGCCTATTGTGAAAGTTGAATATTTTGGAGAAACAGGTCAGATCAAGACTTGTGCTATAACAACCATCCCAGGCCTCTTCCCTGCAGCCTGAATGATTTCCCTGTACATCTTATTGACAAAGGCATCCTGTGGTTTATGGGAGAAATCTAATCCGTGTTTCAATACAAAAAACTAATTGTCCTGTGTGTGTGTGTGTGTGTGTGTGTGTGTGTTGTGTGTGTGTGTGTGTGTGTGTACCAGGGAACAAACTCAGGACTTCATGCTTATTATTAGGCTTTTTTTGCTCACTGCTGGTGTTCTACCACTTGAACCTTACCTTCAATCTAGCATTTTGTTCATTAATTGGAGATGGAGCCTTATAGACTCTTCTTCCTGGATCTTTCATGCCTCAATATCCTAAGTACCTCAGATTGCTTGACTCATTTTATGGAAGAGGAGTAGATTTAACTATATATGCCCATCATGTTTTGAGCTAGAAATGTGTTCCTGTCATAGCTGCTTTCATTTGTTGGGGTTTTGACAAGTGACTAGCTTGAGTTTGTTTACAGCCAGGGAATGAGAATAGACACAGACTCCTAAACACATCCTGTCCACGGCTGGGAAGCCAAAGAACAGAGTCATTTGCATGCTCTGAATATGAAAAATAAAAATATGAATTACCTCAAGGTCTCTTAAAAATATATAAATATTTTAGCATGAACAAAATTTCAGTTTACAAAATGCCTTATGATTGTCATAACAAATAAGAGTAATAAACATTAAAAAGTTTGTCCCTGTTCTTGTGTCCCCATCGTGAAGAAGAATAACTTTATTCTTTTTCGTTTAGTGACTGTTATTTACAGTTTTTCTGTTCCTTACTTCTATCCACTCTTTCCACTCTTCCTTTTTTGTTTGTTTGTTTTGGTCAGTCATAGGGCTTGAACACTGGGCCTGGGCGCTGTCCCTCAGCTCTTCAGCTCAAGGCCAGTGCTCTACCACATGAGCCACAGCACCACTTCTGACTTTCTGGTGGTTAATTGGAGATAAGAGTCTAGGGAGGGCTGGGAAGGTGGCTCAGTGGTAGAGCGCTTGCCTTGCATGCCTGAGTCCCTGGGTTCAATTCCTCAGCACCACATAAGCAAAAAGAAAAAGCCAGAAGTGGCGCTGTGGTTCAAGTGGTAGAGCGCTAGCCTTAAGCTGAAGAGCTGAGGGACAGCGCCCAGGCCCAGAGTTCAGGCCCCACGACCGGACCCCCCTCCCCAAAAAAAAGAGTCTCAGGGACTTTCCTGCTTGGGCTGGCTTTGAACCACGATCCTCAGATCTCAGCCTCCTGAGTAGGTAGGATTACAGGCGAGAGCCACGGGCACCCATCTCCTTTTTTGTTTCTTTGAAAGTTATATTTCCTTTTATATGTATCAAACTATACTGAAGAAAACAATAAAAATTGCTGCTATTTTATAGCTTTCTGGCTAACTATAACATATTCAGGGTAATAAAAATAAGAATTTTTCTATTACTTAGCCTAGTTATTGTTTGGGGTATAAGGCACTTTGTTCATAATTGTTTAGCTTACATTTGAAAATATAAATAGCATCCTTTGTTTTTACCTTTGTGTGAATATCTCTAAAACAGAATCAAAAAGTGAAATTGTAGGTCCACTGACATACAAAATTTGACTCTCAGTACAAATTATTGAGGTCCTACCTCCCCAAACAGATTCCTTTATACGAACCCCACCATAGTTGGCATCCAGTTCTATATGTAGCTACCCATATTGAGCATATCCAATTCTCCTTTTATTAGTCAGTTGTTATAAAACATGAAATAATCATATAATCTTTACCCTGGCAAATAAAGATAGAACACAACCAAAATTTTACTTATCACCAATGTTCTCCTATACGATGACAAATCTCTGTAGATCCAACTTTCAATGTTCTCCTTTAAGATGACGAATCTCTTTAGATCCAATTTTTTTGAGGTAAGCAACAAAGGGAAGGAAGAGAAGTAATTTTGAACTGTCCCCGTCCAGCAATGACACATGAAAATTCTTTTCACTGTCCATCAGCGCTCAGCACTCTTCCAGGTAATGGCAAAAGTGAGGAAAGATTATCTTTTCCATTTTCCATGATACTAGGGAGCAAAATTATGAGTACTGGAAGCTACTATCTCTGTTTGCCTGCTTTACTTCTCATATCTGAGACAACTCAAAGAGAAAATTCTAATGGATCATAGTTTGAAGATTTGAGTCTGTGATCGGTTGGCAATAAATACATCATGGTGGTGATATGTGAGAAAACTGCTCACCAGGAAATGAAACAAAAAACGTGAAAGATGCCTTAATCACATAAGACCTCCCTCTAAGATGTACAAGCTGTTATGTCGAAAAACGAACTTTACAACTTTGGTGGGGGGGGGGAGATGAGAAGGGATGGGAAGGGGAAACAAAGACAGAGGAGGCAACAATGCTTGATAAGAAATGTACTCATTACCTTGCCCATGTAATTGTAACCCCTCTATATGGTATTTTCACAATTTAAAAAAAAAGACCTCTCTCTAAGTCCTACCTTTAAAAGTCAGCCACTTCCTCAAAGCATCAAGGTAGTAGTGCTAGGTACTAATTGTTCGATGCATCAGCCTTTGGAGGAGGACATTCTTTTTTAAAAAATTAAATATATATATTATATTGTAAAGATACTGTACAGAGCAGATACAGTTACATGAGCAAGGTAATGAATCCATTTCCTATCTAACATTGTTACCTCCTCTGTTTTTTCCCCTACCATCCCTTTCTTTTCCACCTCCAGAACTCCTCCCTCCACCCCCTCAAGTTGTAAAGTTCATTTGCAACATAATGTCTTGTACATCTCATTGTTACAATGGGTCAGTCTATATCCTTATTTCAGCATTTTGTTATTTCCCTGCCCTTCCCCAAATTAGAAAAATGTATATACAAGATGCAGGACACTGGAATCAAATACAGTGAAAACAGGGGTTGTACCATGGTGGAAGAACATACAAAAGAAATTTTAAAAATCACATAGTACATTATAAGTACATTGAAAAGAACAACAAGAAAGATAAAAATCTCTTGTGTCCCTATCTTGAAGTTCATTTCACTTAGCTTTAGATTATATGGTCATATGCACATAGCTTTATTAATGCAACATTACTACTAGTAGCTCAATGTGTGAAAAAAATGGTATCTCAGTTTGGTTTGGGTTTCCTTTCTCTGGTTGGATGTTTCTACTGTGCTGCTTTAAGTTAAGCACTTTTTAATTTGTATCATTCATTAGTAGAATCTCATAAAGTACTGTGAGTAATAATCTTTCTATAGATTAGACATGTTTTGTCTTAGACTCTCTGGTCTTAATTATACCATTTTTAACAATGATCTTCCCTGTGAAAATCATCAGTCAGTAAGTGGCACGCTACATAAGTTGGAGTCTTACTTTAATGTGCCAAATCTATTTTTCAGGTTCTGTAACTAAAATGATATGTACTTAGAAAATGTGTAAAATTGAAAACAGTGAGGTATATGAACACACACACACACACACACACACAGACAGACACACACACACACACACAATCTCAGCCTGGCTTCTGAGTTACTTTTTCTAATTTTCACACCTGTGGTTCTGTTTTATCTCAGGATCTGTGAGATGTTCCTGATTAGGAACACCCATCCTCAGCTATAAATAGCACAGTAAGAAGCCCAATCAAACAAAATCACACTAGAAAACCCAGTAAAGAAAAATACTATGGTGTATACAGTAGTTCTGACTAAATTGGAGAGGGATAGCAAGAGAATCACATTAATACCGTATAAATAATACAAGCTCATCTAGGAGGAACATGTCAAATTTTTCATAATTATCCAAATGTAAACAATGAATATTTAAGTCCAGTAAAACAGACTCAAAGTCTATAAAAGCTATTCTAGATGGGCTATATGAAGCATGCTATATAAGTTCACCTCAAAGCCTGGACCACTTATTTGTGCCCCTAATTTTGCACTTCCTTCTGCTAAGGGTAGTGGAAATTATTTCCTCAGGGCCATCTCAGATTGGGTGAGCAACTCTGAACACACGATTCACCCACCTCCTCTCTATGCTTAAATCAAAGAATCATGGCATCTTTACAAAGGAGCATTGTGGTCTCTTGCCCGTTGGAGTAGGCTCTGGAGAAACTTCCTAGCACAGCTAGCACAGCAGATACCACCATGTAACTCTTATGTAGAGTGTGTATAATGAACTGTGGTACACACATGCTAAGTCAGACATCTCACAGATCACAGGTGACAAGTACAGCAGGGCGATGGGTGTACTTCGCACACACTAGGCCCATGCAATTCATGCTCTCTCATTCCAAAATGCTTTGCTGTAACTAGACCAGCCATTCATTTCGTCAACCTATGATTTCCTTTTCGAAATGATCTTTCCCACCTGTGAGGAACGAATTGACGTTTTGTCTTACATCCATTAGCCATTTGTACTTCTGAGAACTATTGGATGTGAGTGCCCATCCATTAGTTTATTTGTTCCATTGGTGTTTAATTTTTTTGTATGTGTTCTAGATTTAAATTACTCTTCTGTTTGAAGAATAGCTTGCAGAGATTTCTTCTTATTCTGTGTGTAGTCTCTTCATCCTGGAAATTGTTCCCTTTGATGTGAAGATTTTCAATGTGGGCTGATCTCATTTGTCATTTCTTGTCTTTATTCGCTGAGCTATAGGATTCCTATTCAGGAAAGTGTTGCCCAAGCCTGCCAGTGTTTTCCATATGTTTTTATATGGTTTTTTTGTAATTTTTCAGGTCTTATATTAAGGTCCTTGACTGTTTTGAATAGATTTTAGAGACATTTTTAACATTGTGCATTAAGAAAGAAATGCAAATCAAAATAACACGGAGATTCTACCTCACTTCAGTTAGAATGGCCATCATCAAGAAAATGATTAGGTTTCATTCCCCCAAACTACCAAGGATTTGGGGAGAAAAAGGAACCCTCATACACTGTATCAATGTTGTATCAATGTAATTTAGTCCAGCCACTATGCAAATCAGCATGGACATCCCACAAAAACTATAAACAAAACTTACCATACCGTATGATCCTACCATACAATTTGTGGGGTATGTGAAAAGGAATGTAAAACAACATACAAGATAGATACCTGTGCCTGTTCATGTTTATAGAACTATAATAGCAAACCACCTTCGATAGATAATAGCCAATGATTGAATAAAAATAATATATATATATACAGCTATAAAGAATAAATGAACATTTGCAGGAAAATGTATGGAATTAGTGATCATCATATTATGCAGAATAAGCTAAGCTCAAATATTGTAAGCATTTATATGCAGAATAGGGACATAAAACATAATAACAAAATATAATTGTAAAAGGAAGACTATTTGGGGGGGATATCAGCAATTCTGATAAAGGAAAAAGAGACATTGAAAAGAGTGAACATTAAAGAAGACATATGTAAATGTATATTGAATATGTATAATATACACATATTGACTACAAATATAATATACTTATATTGAAGATATCTATATCTATATATTGAAAATAGCACAATGAATCCCACCGAACATTGTTTAAAAGGAGAGGGGAGGAAGGAGAAAGGTTAAGAAAGAATAAAATAAATGGGGTAAACTTGATCAAAGTACATTATAAGTATGCTGTTAATATCACAGTAAAACTCCTCTATGTAATTAATTTATGTTAATAGAAAATTAAAATTAGGAAGGCACAGAAAGAAAAGAACTCACTTAACTACTCCCCATAAAGAACAGCCTTAAGACAAACCTCACTAATAAAATTTGAACAGATTTCAAGTCTAATACTACTTGTAAGATTATTTTTCCAAGAATTTGGCAAGCAGAAAAAGCTGACCAGAAAAGAGATAGGTAAACAGACAAGTAATCAGGAGAAGATGTGTAAGAAAAGGAAGTTTTCCTATACCTTGAATGCCTCCATGTTCTATAAGCAAAACAAATAAAGGGAATTTTGCACTGTGGATGACTGAATGGATAGAAATTAGACAATTTCTGTCTGAAAATTGAAGAAGTTGAAACTTGAGATTCATAAGGAATGGAAAAATGGACAGCTTTAATGAGATGTCAATTAAATTCTGAAGTAGACATAAGTTGTATAACAAAACATATGTAGCTTCAAATCAAAGCATGTGTTTCAATGATAAAGTACAAATTAATTCTATCTTGTTCAGCAAAACATGTAGGTATCCAATAAACCTCTCACCCTGCCTCAAAGTAGATAATAATATTTAGTAAATAATAATACTAGCAAAAAATTTGTTTTCTTTTGTTGTTCACTGGGGATGTGGGTGAGTATAGTAGATGAAACTTGGTAAAGTCTGAAGCAAATATAACCACATAATTTCCTTTTCAAACTGTCAGTCCTTCAGAGAGGCTTTGTTCCTAAGAGATGTTACAACTTTAGGCTATTATAGATTGAAAGAATCCTTCTATTATCAAGTGATTGTTAGCATACCAAGAAAGCCAGTAGGTAGCTGCAAATCCAATTTATATCTCAACACTTTTCCCAGTGAGGATCTTCTGGCCTCAAGCCCTCCGGAGTTAGACCAATAGAAGAGCATAGTAAACCAAGGAAGGAAATAGGGCACATATTTGGAGTATTGTCTACTAGTCAGCAATTGTAATACCAAATTAATGGTTTCCAATCTCGTTCAGCTCTGAAGAGCTTGAGAATGTCTTCTTTCATCTGATAGGAACAGCTGGGCTATTGTAAACTATCATGGTCTAAACACTTTAAGCCAAGCCTCCTCAGCCCCATGGGGCTTGGACATTCTTTCATTATTTGTTCATCTACTTTATAAAATGTCCAAAAGAATGTAGCAGAATAGTGTGTTGCTTTAGGGAAAAGCTCATCCATTTTCATTTCTTCATATCATAAAGACCTGAGGGCACATTCTCTATGCTCTTCAGAATAAAGAGACGTCTTACTGCTTTACTACTGAGAATATGTTTGGGTACCTTGGTACTACTCATTTTCTCAATTACAATTCAAGCCTACAAAAATCCAATCAAGCCAAGTGCTGGTGGCTAAAGTCTGTAATCCTAGCTACTGAGAAGAATGAGATCTGAGGGTCATGATTTGAAGCCAGCCAGTTAGAAAAGTCCATGAGACTCTTATCTCCAATTAAGCACCAAAAATGCTGGAAGTGGAGTTGTGACTCAAGTGGTAGAATGCTAGCTTCAAACAAAACAGTTAAAGGACAATGCCCAGACCTTGAGTTCAAGACCCAGGACTCAAACAAACAAAAAAAAAAGAATCCAATCAAATAATAATTATATATATAGTTACTTTCTACAAGAATAAAAATGCATCAATTTGATTGCTCAAATGAAGCTTAGCAGTTTATTGATTTTAAAAAATCAATTTTTTAATGAATTTTCTTATTTTCCTTCAACAGTGAAGGTTGAAATGATTATTTCAGAATCCCAATTAGTCTTCATAAGGAAGTTCTAATGGGAAATAAGATCGAGGTGTGGCTACATATTATGTTCCTTCCTTGTGCCTTACAGAATTACTAATAGATCTCCCAAAGTAAAATGGTGTGTGTTTACATTTCCTTAGAGTTCAAGTTACCCAACTCTACTGTCAGGGCCTCAAGTATAGCATTCATAAATCTTCCCCTTTCTTGGAGGAATTCTAGCATAAAGTCAACATGCCTCAGTATTATTCAATGCAAGAAAAAGTGTGCTCCATGCAATATTCTGTATTGACTCCCTGAGCCTATAATTCCCAATTCTCACCAAGCAAAACACTCCATGAATAAAAGTAGAGATGAGGCTTGTGGGGTGGGGACTGTGTTTTTTTGTTGTTTCATTTGAAGTTTTTGTTTATTGATTGGTTCTCTGTCCATTTGTTTGGTTTGGGTTTGGGTTTGGACTTTTATTGTTTTGGCTCAAGTATAGAGGAAAAAAAGAACTTATAAGTCTAAGGCAGAAAAAAAAATTGGCCATGTTTTGATCGCCAACGTCCTCTTCATCTCACTTATTTATTTAACAAAGAACTTGAGTGCTTCTTCACAACCTTCTGTTTGTGGAAGAACAGGACCTTTTTTTGGCAAGTGATGATGATTTTTGTTTATTCCTTCAACTGCTATAGCATTATTATAATTCATTTCATTTCATTTTTATTGTCAGGGTGATGTACAGAGGGGTTACAGTTACATGAATAAGGCAGTGAGTACATTTCTTGTCAAACTTGTTATCCCTACCCTCATTTTTCACCCTATTTCCCTCTCCCCCAGTCCCCCACCCCAAGATGTACAGATCAACAAGACCTTTTTGCCAAAATGGCAAGAAAGCTCAGCAAGACATTTTCCTCTCCATCTGCCAAATCTTGTTGGCTTTGCTTACCTGTATTTTTCTATAGCAAACATGTTTGAAATAATCGTTGAACCCTGCAGCATTACTGTTCATTACTTATATGCTGATGCTAAAAAACCTACACAACCAAAAGAAGTAGTCTGTACACTAAATCAAATCATAGCAGCACAAAAATACATGTGGTAAAAAAGACCTGTGTTGAATTCTTCCCAAAGAGCCCGTGATGTAATTTCTGGTGATATTGCTTCTTAATACACACTGATGAGTCAATGACAGGGACACCGCAGACTCTGACAGGCTGAATGGCATCCTCAAAATAAATTTTAAGGGCAGTGAAAGGTAGCAGAAGATGAGGATTTTCAACCTCATTTTCTCTGAAGCAATAAAAAAAAACCAATGCACATTATAAACACAGATGTCAATCAAACCAGCACAAAGAAAATCACCTCCAAAGCAGACTGAGTTTCTCCTCCTCAGGAGTGCTGAAAGGGGGGGAAATATCAAATACACAAGACAGAATAAACTCTAGCAACCCTCATTTTAGCCACTCTCATTTTGTCCCTGGGATCTTTCTTATCATCTTATTTGTGAAATTTTTCACTGAAGTATAGCTAAGGATCCTGTTCTCTCCTTGGGTCTTATAGAATTACTAGTAGAAAAAAAAAACAATCTAGCAATTTCTATCTCACCTAACTGGTTGTGCCAAAAATGAAATAAAGTGAGAGTATTGCAAAATTAAATCATCTACTAAGCTAATAATTTTTTAAGAAACCCATCTGTTGATAAATGATAGCTTTTCTGGTTATTTGACCATCAAGCAAAAATTCACATCTGAAAGAAAAGGAGATAAACTACATGAATTTACTGAATACTCAAAAATTTGAAACAGCCATAAATCACTTACTACAGACACATGCTATAACTTCCTTTTGGAGAGCAAGCTCTACACTGAATGAAAACCAGGTTTCTAACCTCTTGGGAAGAGATATATACCAAACTCATTTGAAAAACACATGCAAATATCATGCTGAGCTATATTTGTAATAACCATTCACATAGATTTATGAGCCAGCTAGCAGATGGGAATAATAACATCTCAAGTATTAGTCTCAAAAAGATTCAATTGTCCCACACATTCATCTAGTAGCACACATTACATGTGCATCATGTAAAAATCACCCCCAAATAATCATTTAAAAATTAAAACCCTGGTCAAAATTAATTTTTAACACGTAGTTAAACCATTGCATAACACTATACCAAATTTAATATTGTCCGTCAGTGTGAGAAAGAAATCCCTACCAACTCTGAGCCTGCCTACCACCCACCGTCTTACAACAGTTCTTCAACCCATGAAAATTTCTTACTTTCTTTAACATCTTTCTTTATGGTCTTCTCTTGGAGAATGTAACCTCAGCATTTGGGATCATAATGTTCCAGCCTTTTGGAATGCCTTTCTCACTTCTACTTTGGAAGGTACTCAATTCTTTTTTATGACTTAAAATTTGCTCAAAAGTATATGACCACCCAAGGCTGAAAACACTGTTTCTCTTCAACTTTATCTCATTTATTTATCCAGGTACAAACTGGGACAGCAATCTTATACTACCTAATACTTATTCCTCCTTTTTGTAAATAATTAGTTTCTCCATGTTTATTTTTAATATCTTAAATTTATAAGCTCCTGGGATGCAACCTTCTTGTCTTTAATATAATTCAATTCTTTGTGGTGTGATTGAAGGGGACCTAAAAGATATTAGTTCCTAATAAACATCAGCTGGGTTTTTTTTTATAACAACACATTTCTAATAAGATTTGGCGGCTGGTGGTTTTGTATAGAAATTGACACCATTATTGCTTTGAAGATATGTAAATGAACTTGTTTTGTTAATACATCATATTGCTTCTGTGAGTTCACTTAAATAATGCCATGAACGAAACAATGCCATATTTGGTGAACATGCTACATCTTTGAAACATTTTTAATGTATATGCTTCATTTGGGGAAAAATCACTTTGGAAATTGAAATTGTAGCCTTACATCCCAATGCACTAAAAACGAAGTATGTGACTACATAGTTAAAACAAGTCTCAAGAAAAAGTCCAGATTACAGTACAGGGCTAGAAGGAGAAATTAATTTCTTAAAAGATTCATAAAACTTTAATGATCAAGGTATATCTGGGAAGTTAATAAATTGCACAACTTAAGCAAATTTTAGAACTGAAAAAAATATTCTTAAGAACTAGTCTGTAACTAGATAATTTTGAGTCAGCATTAACTGCATGGGAAAAATTTAATTCTGTTGCCTACAATAGTGATTTATATTTCTTTATATAATGTAGGTGTTTTAGCTATTATTGTTAATCACTACTGATTTCGTTCATAATAATTTACCTCAAAGTTTGAACAAATTCCTTCATTTTTTCCTGGCAATTATTACTGAAACCCTACATAGTAGAACAAACTTACATTTCATCTTGTCTGACTACAACACTTGTATCCAGTCATCAAGCTCTAGGCAAAACTGGCATTTCCTTTGTTTAAACCACTATTACCCATCTATTCCATTTCCAGATACGATTTCTAAAATATCATTAGAAGACTGTAGAAATGCTAGGAATTACACAGAAGCAACTGGTAAAACAACACAAAACCCAACATCTCCTGAAAAGGGAATCCCTTTCTTCCTTTCTTGCTTTCTCTTTCTGCCCTAATTTTTGCTCTCCATTACCTTCGCTCTCATACTGTTTGAGTTATTGCCTGTTGTAGTACTGTGTTGCATAGTCCTCTCTCCTCTCTCCCCTCTCCCTCTCTCCCTCCCTCTCACCCTCCCTCCCTTCCTCTCCCCCCCTCTCTCTCATTTTCCAATATTAAAAACAGCTGGGCTGAAACTTTCTTATAGCCAGAAGCAGAAGTTGGCTACAAATTGTATGAAAACAATTGCAATGATTCTCTGGTTCTCGTTGGCTCAAGAACATGGGGAAGAATGTGGGAAATAAAGATGGCAGAAAGACACAAATAAACACCAGGACCTTGGCTTTCGCCCTAATGCAAATGACAACAGCCTATGTTTGTTCCTAAGAGCTCTTTTTCATGAATCTAAAAAACAGGAAGGGAAATTTAAGCCCTACCCCTTTTTTCCAGCTCCTATATCAACTAATCATTAATGATTAGTAGACCAACTGAAATAAAACTTCCCAGTATTTTGAATCTTCAAATTTTTATTTTAGCCCTCCTCCCCCCATTGGCCAACATAGGATATCATCATCAGGTAAATCTTGATTTTACTACAATTCATGCCACTGCTCAATTTAAAATGAAGACACGAGTTACAGAGAATAAATCGAATAACTTTAAATGCAAAAGCCCTTTAGAAGCTTGGAATCATTCAAAGGCCATTTTTGTACTTCCAGATTTCCTAAAGAGTCTAGATTTCTAGGAAATCTAGGAATTGAAGATTTCACAGATTCTGGGTTTCCAGAAACTCTAGATTCTATGCTTACTTCTAGATTTACTTTTGAATTTGAAGTTTCAGCTTGTGGTATACAGTTTTTAATCTGGTTTTGCTATAATTACATTGTTTGCATCCTTTCTCCTCCAACATGTAATAGTGCCCTTAGGATGTGAGTTTTTTTTATTTTTCCCAAATGACTGATTTTATAAAATCTCCCATTTCCCTAGAGTCACTATTATTCAATTAGATATTTAAATAAGTTATTGATTTAGTATTGTCTCTCAGGTACTGAATTATCAAGAGCTTGAATACATAGTCTTCAACTATGTATCAAGAGCTAATACCTGAGACAAACAGTGTAACATACAATGTGGTTTATTCTTAAAAGATGATTATTAAGAGGGGCTGGGAAGGTGTCTCAGTGATAGAGTGCTTGCCTTGCAGACATGAGGCCCTGAGTTTGATTCCTCAGCACCACATAAGCAGAAAAAGCCAGAAGTGGCACTGCGGGTCAAGTGGTAAAGCGCTAGCCTTGAGCTGAAGAGCTGAGGGACAGCGCCCAGGCCCAGCGTTCAGGCACATAACCAAAAAAAATTATTTAAAAAAATGAGTAAGATATACAGGAAGAAGTCACTGTGCACATATCATATTGAAAGAAGTGAGAAGAATATAAAATTTAAAAAAGGGAGGGAGGTGGTAGGATGGGAGGAACGGCTGAGAATGTTGAAAGCACTGACATTGACCCAGATGCACTGTATTTATAAATTTCTTTGTTGATGGCAACTCCGCTGCACAACTACTTAAATATAATAAAAAGATATAATGAGTGGTTACAGATTCATTTTCACAGTTTGACTGAAAATCATGATCTTTAAATGCTGCACTTACTCTTCAAACAAAATCTTAATAGACCTTTTGACAGAGAGGAAATTTGTTTGCTTTCAGATTCATACTAGAGTCAAAAGTATAATCATCCCATGATACCCTTAGTAAAAACACAATTTTGATAAACACCACTACATGGTTTTGAAATTCGTTTTCAAAATGAAATGAAGCATTGAACATGTGCTTAAACTAGTGTAAACTGGCTTCACATAACTTATTTTTATTTCAGATGCAAGTCTGATCAAAAAGTTAATATTTGAGCAAAAAATGAAATGTTAATGCATTTTCTTTGTATGCAGAAAACACAGGTAGACAGAATAGGGTGAGATCAGACAGGAGAGGGTCAATCAAAAGGACTGTTGAAGACATACGTCTGCATTCCTTAACACAGCTAATTTCCATATTTACTCATGTGTCTATCCTGACAGCAAATGTGACATTACTCCATTGCCAGGACTTACCATCATCCTTCACAAGTCAGTATTGATGGTCTATGATTTTTCTTTATGGGTGCTTTTTAATCCAAATGTATCTCCACTTACAAACCTAGTAAGAATTAACAACTTACAATGATCACATTCTTTTTTATTTTTTTAATAATTTTTTTGCCAGTCCTGAGGCTTGAACTCAGGGCCAGAGTTCTGTTCCTGGGCTTCTTTTGCTCAAGACTAGCACTCTACCACGTGAGCCACAGCAACACTTCCAGCTTTTTTCTGTTTATGTGGTACTGAGGGATCGAACCCAGGGCTTCATGCATGCTAGGCAAAGCACTCTACCACTTAGCCACATTCCCAGTCCTCAAACTCATTTTCTTATTTAAAATACTGGATAGAATTTTGTGCAGTGAGTTGTGCACAGGGCCCTGCTATTGCTTTGGAATCTTCCTGCATAGTACCTAAAGTGGACATAGGTTAGAACTGGGGTCACATGATCAGCATGGATTTCAATATACTGGAGGTGAGTGAAAGATGAGCAGTTTGCAGGATGGCCAGTGATAAAACTAGAAAGAGTTCTTAGACACTAACTTCGATCATGTATGTAACTAAATGAAACTTTTAATTTTAATGTTAAGACTTTTTAAAATGTTCTAACTTTTAACATTGTGTAAAATAGAACTATTAGGTGTGTCTACACTTTTATTTTTCCAGTCATGGAGCTTGAACTCTGTTGCTCAAGGCTAGTGCTCTACCACTTTAAGCTATGGCACCACTTCCCATTTTCTGGGGTTTAATTGGAGATAAGCATCTCCTGGAGACTTTCCTTCCTAGCCTGGCTTTGGATCCTCAGAGCTCAGTTGCTTAGGATTACTAACGTGGCCACCAGTCCATGGGGCAGAAAAAACATAAAACTTAATATTTAAAAATTCAGCAATTATAACAGCTCAATAAAAGAGACTGAACAAATTTGAATCTGATGTCATGGTATATTTGCTGGCAAAAAAGCCAATAAGCATGTGAATATTTGGGGCTTTAGTTTTGAAAATTATTTTTAAATTAACTTTTAAAAGTAATCTAATAGGATCAGATTAAAAGTCTGTGTTTATGTGTATGTTTGTGTATGTAAGTATATGCACGCACATGCACAGCCAGAGGATTGCATGACACTTTGAAGTTTGGCAAACATAAAACACAACCATTATACTGATGAAGGGTTGAAAATAATTTACAAAATTAATTTAATAAAATGCTTAGAACAATAACTAAGTTATTAACAAAACAACAGATGAAGCCATCTGCATTTTCATTTAACAATACATTTAAGGCAAATGTTGAATCAATATAAAAATAATATGCAGTATAACTAATATCTGACACAAGATACAACAAAAAATAATATCCACATCAGAGATCTACAGTTCTGACAATAAGTCTTCTGAAAAATTTTTGTAATTGCCCAGTCATGTTACAAAAAGGCCAAGATGGCTACCTAAGGTATCAGTCAGAATGTCAGACTACTTCTTAAAACAGAAAACTACATCGCTCCTTACCATGCCAGGTAAAATTATGTAATATATTCATTTTGACAAAAGGCTCATTTTTAATTCCAAACTATAGGATTTTTTTTACTGTTTAGTACTAATTCTGGTTCTTAAAGATAACTACAGTTGACATTCTAATCCTAATGCTTTTCCTAAAAGGAATATGTTTATTCTGAAAGCATTGACTGTATCTCACCCTGTAATTGACTTTAGATGGAAAAGTTTCATCATTTGGAAAAAAATCTACCATTTATGTATAACAAGGTGTCCACTACATTTTGTAAAACAAACACAAATTTTGCACTCGGCAAGCTGGGTTTCTACATCTAATTTTACACTGTTCTTCTGGGATATTCCACACATCTCTGTGCCTCACTTCCTGAATTGCAAAATGAGACCCTTGACCCCCAGTCTTCAAAGGGTAAGATGAAGTTTAAAAAGAGCTACTGCGCATGTCTGCCCCAGGCCCCTTAGCAGGTCCCAGAGATTCCCAGGGCCTGTATCTTGTCTCTCTCTCTTCCTTCCCTGGCATATCATGGTCAACTGGAGATTAGTGGGGGGGGGGAAGAATAGAAGTTACTGGAATAAATCAGCTCCACTAAGAGGTCCCATGTGCATTGCAGGCAACAGTTACACATTTCCAAAGTGACATTCGAAGAGATAGAAACACTGCTTTAAAAAAATGTTATTTACACTTTACAATTCATGTGAAGGAAATGATTTCTCAGAGCAACAACAACAACCAAAAAGATTAAGAGCAAATTAGCTATGTCTGCATACAGTTTAATTTTGTAAATAAAAATAAAGAAATTGACCTAATTTTATCAAATACTGAAGGTTCATGGACAAGTAAGAGAAATACAGCTACTTCAGTATCCATCTACATGAACATTCAAAAATATCAAAATATAGATTCTCTAAGGGAAAGATCATTTCTTCAGTAGGATGGAGAAGAATTACAAGTTGCTATTATTTGTCCATGAGACCTAAAAAAGGTGCTATTTCAAACAGGAGTCTAGTAGGACTTGGCACATAAATTCACACTTCTCACCCATCCCCCCCAAAACTTTCCACTTTCTAGTGCTTCACTCACCCGTACACATATACAAACATTAATATTAAAAACACACATGGCTGCCAAGCAGGAAACTCATTCTAAAGTTCCATTTTTCTACAACAAACACAGGTCACCATATTTACATCCACCATCTGTCACAGAAGTTGGTTTTGCCCATAGAACTGACAGGTCCAACACTTCCAAATGTGTCTCTAGAGGATTGTTTGATTGTGAGCAAGCATCTAAGGCATCGAAGTAACACCCTCCCCACCCTCAGAGAGGACCAATGCTGTACTTGAAATGATATTCTCTTGATCAATTTAGCACATCTTCAGTCTTCAAATGCTATAGGCCGGGACGAACACAGAGAGACATTCGTAGTCTACAGGTGGTTGGCTCAAAGGTCAAAAACTTGTTCTTTAAAGATGTGTATGGAATAGCACCATGTGAATTCTTCCAGAAACGAATCCCCCTTCCCATCATTGCATTAAAAAAAATCTGAATTCCAGGAAGAGGAGACATAGCAAAGAAAAGAGAAAGAAATCTTTTAATTTCTCACAAAGCCCGCTTCTACTTCAACTTTTTTTTTAAAATACACTAAATTCTATGACAATATCAACAATAATAACTACACCAATCACAGACCAACCACAAAGAAAAGACAATAGCAGCAGCGACGGCAGTCACTTAATAGGAACCACACAGGTAGTTCATTTAGGAGAATCCTGTACACCCCTTGCGGGCATTTTCTTAGAAGGTTCATAAGACATCCCCGGCATCCTGGATTTGGTGAGGGAAAAAAAAGGTGGCACTTCCACAGAGAGAAGTTTACCAGGGTATTTTTTTTTCCAGTAATTAAATAAGTGATGTTGAGAGTGTTAAGTAACCGCATTCACAGACACCAGGGACAGGTCAGGGGCATCCACGTGTGAGGGTGTGGTCATTATCATTTCTGTTTTGAAGAGGTTAAGCTGGCCTGCAAGTGAAAAGGATGAAGCTGAAATATTCCAGTTTCCAAACATCCAACACACACACACACATACACACACATATGCACACACGCATGCTCGCACACATTCTTAAAGTACAAACCACCTTTAAAACACTCCTACTTCACACCCACTTCTAGGTATCTGGTTTCCACTGTATCTGAGATACAAAGTCAAAGCAAGTATGCTAAGACAAAGAAGAGAGTTTTCCAGTTTTAGACTTGAAAGATGGCTGTGGATCTCCCAAATCTTGATAAAGAATCATAGAACATTCCACAGGGTCTCGACCCCTGAACTGATCTGTTAGTGTTGTGAAGCATCTGTTTCAAGCTGTAAGAAAAGGCTAGATGTCTCCTGGTAGCATGTGAGGCTCTTCATCATGCATGGAGTTCAAATACCCTTCTTGTAATGCTGATCAAGATTAACTGGAAGTGTCTCTTTTAGTACAGAGATAATTCTAGTCTTACAGTTTTCTGTTTTTGTTGTTCAAATTCATTATATAAAACAGTTGTGCTCATATCATCAGTTTAGAAAAATATGTCTTCTCTTCATTTGAACATTTGTTTATCTTCAAACAGAGGTTCTGGTGTTATTTTTTGGTATGCATGGTTTCTGGATATTTTATGCTTTTGTATCTTATGTAAAATCCTTTTTTATTGATGGTGTCATCGGTGTGAAAGTGAATTAAAACTGCATCCCCAACTGAATAGATTTCTTCTGGTGGCTAAAGGGGAAACAAAGTAAAGAAGCAATGAAAATGGGTCACATTTCTTCCATGTTATGCATGTTTAATAATATTTTCTTTGGTATATAAACAACCTTGAACACTATTTATGATTGACTTCTGCTTTTTATAGATGATGAAACAAGATCTTCAGAAAGACCAAGACAGAACTATGCTGAGCTTTGCTTACAAGTTCTAAGCACCCTTCTAGAATTTGGAATGCTTTCCTCAAACACTTAAGACCAACTTCCTTGATTTACAAATACTAACTTGAACTTCAGAAAGGATAAAGAGGTGGTAAATCTGATTCTGAAGTTAGTCTGATATAGAGCCTCTTCCAGTACCTCAATCTTTGAGTAGTTCTTATTTTAATAACCTAGCTATTTAAAAGCCATTTTATTTTTTCAGATGTTACTTAGGCTGGAATTCAACAATGTCATGTAGGCAGCAGATACCAGTTTTCCAAGACAAAAACTTAGAGCTACTATTTTACAATAAACTATGAGTTCAGAAGACTCATCTAGATTAATACAATGCGTCCCAGGAACAAGGTATTGAGAAAACCTTAAAGTGTTCTCTTCTTATTTCTCACCTGACGTCCCTTGACCTGCCTCCAGCACCCTATAAATATGCATACAACCCCATGCAATGGAACAAGGTGTCAGTATAGTGGCTAGGCACACACACACACACACACACACACACACACACACACACACACACAGTGACCTTGACACTCCCACCCAAATCTGTTTGTTGAGAAGGGAATTTAATTTTGAATGGTATGCCTATTCTTTTTCTTTGATTTCGTGTTTTAACTTAGGAGAGTTAAAGGACATTGAAAAGAGTGTTTGCTTAGATATACTGACTATAGAGTACTAAGAATTTACAAATACGTTGCACAATAAAAATGCTGAATGCAAATGCTAACTTTAAGTCATCTGATAATTTTATACCGTCACATAAATTTCCATTAGAAGCAGAAAAGCAAGAAGGGTAGAAGAGACGTATAACCTCTCATCAGGCTAGTAATAATAACCAGTTGTAATTGTTACGCATGCCAATCATAAATTAATAGGCATTTAAAAGTGGTATCTAAAGTGTCCTGTAACTAATGTATTTACCCCTGATCCACAAAATCGACCAAGCTCCACAGCTGCTGAATCAACACCGTCGAAGAGTTCAACATAGTCATATCCACAATCGGCTTCTTCTTCTACTTCAAAAGTCTGAAAAGATAACTCAAGCCGAGAACCTTGTTCTGATACCAGCAGCCATTCACAGTCAAGCTGTCCTGGGTAATTGTTGTCACCAAATTGCGCATGGGAGTACAGATCTTTGGGTTTAGGTTCTGCTTTCAATCGGCCACCACACTCTACCCAGGAAAGAAAAACAAAATGAGTACATTCAGTGAGTTTCCACAGGTCCAATTTCAATGTCTACACACTCTTTGATCTCAGTTTCTCCTTTTAGCCTCAGATAGGGCAGTAGAGAGTCAGAGAGTGCCACAGACGTTGGCACAGGCTTCAGATCCAGCCTTCCTAGGTTGGAAAGTCAGCGCCTGCATCCACGGGCCCCATGATCTGGGTAAACAAAGTCATTGCACTGATCCACTGTCCTCCCCAGAGAAAGAGACAGGTGATAATAATGGCACCAATATTAGTAGGTTTTTCGAATGTATTAGCCAACATCACCCCAGGGGTGTGCACATACAAGGCAAGTGTTCTGCTGCTGAGCTACACCAGCCCTGCACAAACTTACTTGTAAAACAAAGACAATACACAGTATCTCCATCATAGGGTGTCAATGGATAGGAAACGGATTACTGCATAAACATCTCATCATAGCAAAAGCCCAGAAAATACTGATACTGCCATTATTATTATCATTTGCCTATGAGATTTAAATGTCACCAAGTATTAACTGAAAAGCCAGACAGAATTCAGTAGCACTTTCAGATACTTAATCTGCTCTTGGAAAAGAAACCTTATATTTAACTTTCAAACAACTGTCAAAAACCTTAGGTGATTTTGGCTCAACAATCCAGGAAGAAGGGAAGAAGATAAGGAGTTTGCAGAGGAGATACTTGGGTTTGTGTTCCCACTTTACAGAAACAAAGTAGGGAAATCAATGCCAAGACCAGGAAGGTACAGCTCCTCATCAGCTTGGGGGGAAAATGTCAAAGGAAGAATACAAACATCAGTGAGAAAATGAGGTATGTGAACATGTAAGAAAAGGAATTCCACCATATTTACAAATCTGAAAATCACTGAAAGGAGTTGTTTTTCCTTCTGTTTTTTTTTTTTGTAAAAACTTGCTTACTTTTAGAAACAAATGGTTTAAACTACGCATATGACTGATTAAAACACACCCCAAGAAGTTCACTGAGCATCTATTGGTTTCAAGGGATTCCTAGAGATCATGGTTCCCACCAAAAAAAAATCAGAAAATAATAATCTGTCCATGAGAGAAAAAAATGAGAATATCTTAAAGATGAACATTTCATTGTTATTTACACAAGAAGGATGGTTTTAATAGGCCCTGGAAGAATTATTACATAACATGAACAGAGTTCTTTGAGTGCTTTTGAGAATTCCATGACTATTTAAGCTCTGGGTCAAAACAGCGTTCAACATATTCCTTTAAGAGATGATTTTCAAAGAGAGTAACCATGTTTTCAACCAAATATGCCAATGAATTTGCCAAACCTAGAAAAAAAGAAAAGATGGCATTTGCAATATCAGCAATAGTGTTGTTAAATCAGTGGTTCAAAAGTACTTTATAAACTTCCAGAGACTTTTCTATTTGACTCTGGGGAACAAAAAAAAAAAAAAGAAGGTAAGGCAGGAGTATATCTTCATGTTATCTGGAAAGGCATGTTTGCTTGTGTCCTGTAAATATTAAACTCCATAACAGCTCCTGTAATTTAGCCTACAAATGTGGACATTCTAATTTATCTTGACCAAAATACTTCTTTTCTAAGAAACATTAATATATTATTGAATTTTAAATGCCATTGACAAATAATAAGATACTATTTACTAGTTAAAAAAAACCTGTTCTGTCAAACAATGCCACCTTTTAAAAATTACTCTCTCGCCAGGCACCCATGGCTCACACCTGTAATCCTAGCTACTCAGGAGGCTGAGATCTGAGAATCATGATTCAAAGCCAGCTGGGGCAGGAAAGTTCATAAGACTCCTATCTCCAATAAACCACTCAGAAAACCTGAAGTGGTGCTATGGCTCAAGCAGTAGAGCACTGGCCTTCAGCTGAAGAGCTGAGGGACAGCGCCCAAGCCCAGAGTTCAAGCCCCATGACCGACCAAAAAAAAATTACTCTCTCTCTATCTTGCCCCTCAAGTGCTGCAGCCATATCTTCTAAGAGAAGACTCAATATATGCTTAGCGGACAAAGCTTCTTCTCTCAATTAGCTGACTTCAACCTGGGACGATGAATATCAGACAAAGAAACAGTTCTTGCACTATAAAGTGAAAATAAAATTGAGAAACGAAATAGTTAAAAATCTAGGTTCTTCAGAGTGAAACAAAAAGGAAACAAAAATAATGTTTAGGAAATCATAACAAAAATAATTGCTTTAAAATAATATGTGCGAAACCAAGACAGAGTTCGTCCAGAGCTATACTCAAGCTATACATCGGCTATGCCACTAGGTGGTAGTGAAAGCTAAATGATTTCAGCAAGTATCTATAATTTTTAAAAATCCCTTAGATATTTTAAGAAACATGTAATTAAATTAGCTCCAAATTGTAAGCAAGTGTATTATATGTGTGTAATATATACATAATATAAAATGTTGCTCTAAACTATCTGTTAAAGATTAGCTGCAACCTCTAAAATTTGAATTGGAGATTAGGCCTAGAACAACAAAAAAAAAAGATTATGTTCCATAGCAAATTACCGAAAATGTCGAAGGCATAATTCAGTAGTAAAGCACCTGCCAAGAAAGTGGAAGGCTCCAAATTCAAGTCCCAGTACTTAAAAGGAGGAGGAAAAAGAGTAGAAGGTGAAGAAGAGGAGAAGAGAAAGAAGAGAAGATGACAGAGGAGGATGCAGAGGAAAGGAAGAAGTGGAGGAGAAGGGGAAGAGGAAAGAGAAGAGCAAGGAGTTGGAGAAGAAGAACGAAGATGCAGAGAAGGAGGAGTTCCAGCATCTCATGCTTGTAATGCTAGTTTCTTGGAAGGCTGAGAGCAGAAGGATCAGCAGATGAGGCCAATCTAGGCAAATGTTCACGATCACAAAGGAGAACTAGAGATATGCTTAAGTGGTAGAGTATGAAGCTACCAAGCATGAGGCCCTGAGTTCAAATCCACTACTTCAATTACTCTGTTTATAAAATGCATGAGAGGAAAAGCTAAGGAATCCTACAGCTTTTTATATAAAATGTAAGTTTCTAATACCTAGGTATAGATTCCTGTCTGCTAAAGTTAACAACAGAGATATGTCTACTTCACCATATCCATGGATCACAAATCATATTCAAACTCAGGTCCAGTTTTGCAAAGCTATTCAGGTAGCAACATGCTCAGTAGTTCTTAAAATATCTCAAAATGTCTGTCAGTGAGTTTCTTGGGGCTTCATTTATGATCCAGTTACTGGACCTAGAACACACACTCTCCAGAAAAGAAACCTGGAGCTTCGTCAGAGAGAGGAGCTACCTGTGGAATGGGTGGCTTGAAAGCCCTTTCTCTGAACGGAGGCATCAGAAATGAACCGAACAAACATTTGATTTCCTGTCGCCACAACGGGGTCTGGGATCTTGTTGCCACACAGGCGTCCAAGAATCGGTGACTTTTCAGTTTGTCCATCAAATACTTCTAAGTGATCATAGGCACATTCTTGATGCTGCTCTACCTCAAACTCACTGAAGACCTAGTTTAAAGAAAAAGGGGAAACAAATAGAAAATCACAATAACCAGTATGCATTAGAGTCATTAGTTGTTATAATCATTATAAGTAAAAAGGAATGTTCACTTCTTCAGACAAAAAAAAACCACCACCACTGAATGGTACAAAAAGAAAATTTTGAAAGACAAAACACAAAGAATCTCACTGGAAATACCACACATTGTAGAGAAACACATTGAACGTAAAGACTTTAGCAGACAGCATTTATCCTAAAGCACAGCCTATAAACCATCTGACCATAGAAGGAGTTCATGTTATTAAACTTAATACCTGAAATACAGTGCTAGCGTAGAATAAACTAAACATGACACATGGGATATAGAAGACCCTAAATGAATGTCTGGATGTCTGAGTAAGTCTTATCAAATCATTTATAAAAGCATCAATTTCAAGAATATGACCAATTAATTGCACATATGAAAATGAATGCTATAGATATGACCAGTCAAATCTTCTGGATTTCTGCCACTCATGAAGGCTGCCCATGCATATCCTGTTACCCTGGACAGTCTTAGAATTAGTTTGCAATCAATGAGAAACTACCATGAGAAATCTGGATCAATATTCCACTCATCCTTTTTTATTAGCTTCTGAATTATTAGAGTAGAATTTCAAGAGTATAAAACCTTGCTTTAAGAAAGAAAAACACATTGTCTGAAAGCCATTCCAGTTCTCATCATTATCTGTTTTGACTGTGACATGAATAGAAACTTTGGTTTCAATTATGTATAAATACAAGATGCACCGGCATGGGTAATATTATATAAGGGTAATAATATATAAGGCTAATATTCTTTTATTTATATCCTATAAGTAACGACTGAAAGTGGATCTAAATTTACAGACCCAATGTGTTGAGACCATTCACAGAACCAATGAAGAACTAGGTGAAAGACATCAATAAATGACTACTTCACTCTTTAATGAAATCTGAGATTCTGGAAGTAAATAATAACATCTGTTTACCAGAACAAAACAGTACTATACAAAGTGACATTGAGCTGGTATGTTTCTGGCAGGTTGTTAGGTCAACTGAAAAGATTGGGTAGTCTTTTTCCAGAAATCAGCCTGACCTATAGCTCCAAGCCACATAATCAGTCAGCACAAATGCTGAGATCTTGTACGTCAAAGAAAGTCTACAGCAAAGAAAAGTGTTATAGGAGCCCTTGGGAAACTGGAATAGCTTAAAAAATGTTTCTGGAGTTCACAAGACAAGGGATTATACACAATTTGCTGCTGTTGCACATGCTGACCCATGAATCTTCCTATCTAAATGATACAGAATGTGAAATTTTGTAGCCCCAGGAACCCAAAGCCACAGGCAAGTCTCCCAGAGCCATTTGTATTTTCAAAAATCCTGCAGATTTGTAGTGGGAGCAGAAGAGGCAGCAAGACTGAATATTTGAAAACTCTGATTTCTTTTTTAAAAATCCCACTGCCTTTTATGGCTTAAAATTTTTCTTAAGCATTTCCAGTAAAACTTGATCCATTGAAAGTGGTATGGAGGTTCCTCAAAAGACTCCACATAGAGCTCCCCTAAGACCCAGCAATCCCACTTTTGGGCATTTACCCAAATGATCACAAGACCGCACTAAAGCTACCAACACAATTATGTTTATTGCAGCATTATTTACCATAGCTAAGATCTGGAACCAACCCAGATGCCCCTCAGTAGATGAATGGATCAAGAAAATGTGGTATCCATACACAATGGAATTCTATGCCTCCATCAGAAAGAATGACATTGCCCCATTTGTTAGGAAATGGAAACACTTGGAAAAATTATATTAAGTGAAGTAAGGCAGGCCCAAAGAAACATAGGTCCCATGGTTTCCCTTATTTACAATAACTAGTATATGTCTGAGACAAGCACAAACAAACAGCCAGATTAAGTTGATGTTGGGCAAAATGAGCCCCAAGATAAGGACTCAAATGGTTTTTCTTTCTTGCTATTGTTTCTAACATATTTATAAGATGATTTCTTTGTTGCTTTGTATGTCCCTCCCCCATGGTGTAACCCTTGTTTTCACTGTATTTGATGTTGGTATAATTTGGGGAAGGGAAGGTAAAAAACAAATTGTTTAAATAAGGATCAGCTTGACTCATCACAACAATGAGATATACAAGAGGCTATGTAGAAAAACGAACTTTACAACTTTGGCGAGGGGGGGTGGAGGTGGGGGAAAGATGGGAGGGCAAGGATGGGAAGGGGAAACAAAGGAGGAGGCAACAATGCTTGATAAGAAATGTACTCATTACCTTGCTCATGTAATTGTAACCCCTCTGTATGGTATTTTCACAATAAAAAAAAAGATGATGCTAAGAGAAATGAACCCTGAAATGGGGACACAAGTGGTTTTGTCTTTCTTGCTGCTGTTTTTAATGTACTTAGAATGTACCATGTGATTTTTTTTTGTTTTTCCCCCATGGTAAAACCACTGTTTTCACTGTATTTGGTTTTGGTGTCCTGCATCTTGTAAATACATTTTTCTAATTTGTGGAAGGGAAGGGAAATAACAAAATGCTGAAATAAGGACCCGTTGTAACAATGAGATGTACAAGACACTATGTTGAAAATGAACTTTACAGCTTCGGGGGAGGACAAGGGAGGAGCTGGGGAGGTGGGGAGCAAAAGGGTGGTAGGAGCAAAACAAAGGAGGAGGTAACAATGCTCGATAGGAAATGTACTCTTAACATGCATAACTGTAACCCCTATGTACTCTATTTTTACAATAAAAACATATACAAAAAATATATCTGGACACCAATGGCTCACGCCTCTAATCCTAGCTGCTCAGGAAGCTGAGACCTGAGGATCAGGATTCAAAGTCAAGCCCTTGCAGGAACATCCTTGAGACTCTCATCTCCAATTAACCACCAGAAGTGGAGCTGTGGCTCCAAGTGGTATATCACTAGCCCTGTGTAAAAGAACTCAGGGACAGCGCCCAAGCACTGAGTCCAAGCCCCATGTCCAACAGCAACAAAATGTAAAGCGTATTCATTCTCTGATGATATATCTATGATTCAAGAATTACCCGACTAGGTTTTAGAAAGGCAAAACAATAACAACAACAACAACAACAAAACTCCAGTCAGAAATCTCAATGCATTTCCTACTAGGAAAACTAAGAGATTCAAGAGTCTAATTCGAAAGAACCAACACTGAACTCTTATAGACTATGGAAATAACTATATGTTTCTGGAATACAGAATAATAATAATCTCCCTGATCGGCTCCTGGGCTTGCATATGCTGTCCCTTCTGCATCTGCAGACTCTCTGTTATTTAAAAAGGCAAGCATTGGCCAAAGGACAGGGCCAGGGAAAGCAACCACACATATTCCCAAAAGTCAAGATGATACAGTAATTGCATTTAATACTGCAATAAAATGTGAACTAAGACAAATACAAGGATTGATGCAATTCCAGAAGCTATGGGAGACTGTTTGGAGCTATCTTTTACTTCTGTTTAGAGGAAGACCTGTTATTTGGTTTCTCACAAGATAATCAAACCTGGGGAGAAGGGAGGGGAGGTGGCACAGAACAAAGTTATCTGATTCAGCCATAAGGCCCGAACTCTGGGTCTGGGCGCTGTCCTTCAGCTCTTCAGCTCCAAGCTAACGCTCTACCACTTGAGCCACAGTGTTACTACAGGCTTTTTCTGCTTAAGCAGTGCTGAGGAGCCCAGGGCCTCATGCATGCTAGGCAAGCACTCTACCACTGAGCCACCTTCCCAGCCCCGTTATATTTCTAATCATATAAACTTTTTATGGATTTATGGTGACAAATTCCAGAAGTGTTATTTGATTTTCTTTTTGATAATTATCTCATATGTAAGGGTATAAATGGCCACTATACATAACTTAGCAAAACTTAAAGATATCGTAAGATGAATGACAATGTGGTCTAATGCAGTATTCTCCTGTAGTTCTAGATATAGGATTAAAGTAATGATGCACTGAGTCTCTCAGAATTGAGAGGATGCAGCCAGTATAGATTATGAAGGTCATTCCTTTAGAAGTTTCGGGGGGGGGCAGGGGGAGGATGGGAAGGGATGGGAAGGGGAAACAAAGGAGGAGACTACAATGCTTGATAAGAAATGTACTCATTATCTTGCCCATGTAATTGTAACCCCTCTGTACAGTATTTTCACAATAAAAATAAATTTAAAATTAAAAAATGAAATGTTTTCTCAAAAAAAAAAAGAAGTTTCATGTTTCTCTGGTAGGAAAACTTCTTCCAAACATCTTTTCATTAAGATTTCAAGCTATCAAACCGTCATGGCTTCATTTCATGGTCACACACACACATCACTAAATTCAAACTAAATTCAAAACTTACACATTCATTTTTCTCTCACTGCTATAGCAAATAACCAGAAATGTATGAGCTTAAAACAAGGCAGACTCTTTCTCCTACAAACTTGAAGGCCAGTAGTCTAAAATGAGCAGACAGGACTGAGTTCTTTGTAGAGGTCATGAGTGAGAATCTGTTCCTTGCCATTTTCCAGCTGGAGAGTCTCTGTGTCTTTTGTAGGTTCTTGATTCCTTCCACTAATTTCGATGTTATTGCATGCTGGCTCCTAGCTAAGCTCCTGCCTCCCACTTCTAATCACTCCATGATCAAACCACAAAAGTAATCTGGGACATTCTTCCCATTTTAAGAACCTTGACTTCAACCCATCTACAAACTTGCTTTTCAAAAAAGTGCCTTGCAGGAAGGGGGCAGATCACTGGCTCTATGGGTTAGAGGGATGAAGGTCAATATTCCTTGTTCTTCCTTTCAAAAACGTTAAGGGCTAAACTTTTTCACCCTCTCAGTATATACTATTCAGGTGAACAATCACATCGACTATGAATTTATGATCTCATATTCTCTTTCATTGTTTTTGGTTTGCTTTGTTTTTTGCACACCCAGGCTTGCTTTCTAAGGCCTTCAGCTTGCTGGGCTTGCTTGCACAGCTGGCACACTACCATTTGAGCCACATATCCAGCTTAGTCTTTTACTGGTTATTTTGGCGATGAAATCTCATAGACTTGTCCTGCCTGGGCTAGCCTGAAATCTCAGTTGTGTGGATCTCAGCCTCCTGAGTAGCGAGCTAGGATTGCAAGTGCTAGCCAATCGGATCCAGTTCAGATTTGTTTTCCAAACTTTCTTAGCTCCAGGGAAGATGAACGACATCCCACAGGCTAAATCTGGCCTGCGTCCTGTTTGTAAAATTTGATTTTAGTGGAACACAATAAAATCTATTCATTTGTGTATTGTCTGGCTGTTCTCACAATAAAGTGCTGGCATTAAAATTGTTGCAAAACAGACCATAGTACATAACCTCTATAAAATTTTCTACATGACTGTCTTTAAATAAGAGATTTTCTGAAAAGGGATAATTTGCTACACTTCCCCTTGTTAGAAATGAACTTCTTATTCACAAGGCTGTGGGAAATTTCTTACTGGTCATGATTAAATAATCTAATAAAAAGATTTGTGGTTTGTGTTAAAAATTGTCATTACTATTACTGTTTGGATATCATCCATCAATACTTGTTGATATTTAATAAGTCATTAGAACAAACATTTTATATATTTTTTCATTTAATACACATACAAAACATGATTCAGCACTAGCCCCCAGCTCCCCATGAACAAGTAAAGGCTATCCAAGGATAAATAGCTTTCCCATGATAGACTAGAGTGAGCAGAATGACTCGGATCTAGACCCAAGTATCTGAGTTCAAAACATATGTTCCTAATCTCTCCATAATTCCCTGTTGTATATTTTTTAATTTAATCATTATTACTTTGCCTTGCAAATATAGATTTGCATTTAATAACTCTAATATAAATTATTAAATCCATGCACCCACAGCAATTATGCATCTCTTCCTTCTCTGATACAAGGTATTACAATAAAAAAGCAAGATAAAGTGTAGAGACAGACTATGTGGATTTTAAGGAATTCAGACTCTTAAAGCTTTACAAACCTATCAAGTCGTCTAAACTTCTAGGGGGCATGTTCACTCTGTGTCACTCCGGAGACCAAACTGAGATAGCATTCATGACATCACCTCGAAAGTATTAGGCCCCGTACACACATTAGTTCTTAACTTTTGTTGAGCCTACATGCAGTGTTTCATAAGACAAGCCCTGCTTACTCTCTGGGAAGCCCTTTCAAAACTGACAAGACTGGAAGTCATTGTATTTGTGGAATGGCATGAGGTAGTGGTTATTTAAAAATTTCAGAAGACACTGCCAGCTTCTCCAGATCCCAGTTCTTTAGCTTAGTGCATTATAGAAAGATGCCATTTCTTTTAATAACTTCTCTCAGTCAGGACCTTGGACAGGACTGGAGCAATGTCCTTCCTGACACTCTCATCTCAGTATCTGGAGTCCGTCAGCATGAGTGACTGAAATGGTGACTTCGTGTGAAGAAGCATTTACAAGATACGGCAAGTAGAAGGAATTCCATATCACTGTCTCTGATTTTATTATAATGCTTTAGTTTAAAAATACTCTTTGTTGGACAAAATTAAAAAAGCCAAGTGGAAAAGTCCAAATAGAGAAATTAAAACTATGTCTTGTACCTCAATGAACCATTTCAGATGGGTAGACTCAATTTCATTCCTGAGATAATTTTTGTTCTTTACTGAGATATCTGCTAGACTGTGTTCTAAGCCTTGTTGGCCAGTATTTCTCGCTTCTAAATACAGTATGTGGAAAGTAATTCTCTAATTTCCATATTCCTATCATGTTATTTCCTTAAAGTAGAGAATTTATAAACTCTGTAATTGAAGTCAACATTTAGTTTCAACCAGGACAGATTACAATAGCTAAAGAATGCAGGAGGGAAAGCAAACAATACTCATATTTAAAATTTTCATATATAATGAGTATATCAGTATCTTAGTATAGAGGATAATACATTATGCAAAAGTGATATTCTCCAAACCATAAGACAAAATCTATTTTATTGTAAAAAAACGTGTGCTTTGTATATGGGGCACATAGAATTCACGAAACCCGTAGAATATATTATGTGGTGTTTAGGAAGTGATTATTCCAATTGTTTTCCCTGCTAAATGTCTGACTTCTTGTTCCTTCATTGATTCTCCCATTTAGGAACACTACTGCCAGTAAATGATTGGAAGGTAAACCCAACGGTTAGCATCCACTTTGGTAATGCCTTTTCAAGCATTTAGTAAAGGACGTTTAATGGTAACTAGAGAAATACAATATGGCTATCCCCTCTTGATCTAGGAAAGCAAAGGTTTATTTCGTGCCATTAGGAAAAGCATGCGAAGGAAGATATTTTCCAGCTGCCCACTGAATCAATTCAATGAACCAAATATTCTCTCCCCATCCCCACCCACTGTGTGCCCCTTACAAAGGCACAGGCATGTAATGGAAAGAAGGATGCGCTCACTTACTAATTTGATCCGGTGGCCAGGAATTGTGCTGATTTCCCACGTACATTCTTTCCTGCTTGGGTACTTATCTGGCCAGTTGGGGCTGGTAATGAGGCCACTAGGGCTGTGGATCTTCTGCTCACACTCAGCTGTGCAAAGAAGGACAATATCAGTTGGTGAACAAATCGAATCCAAGATTGGGCTAGAAAACCTGCAGCCTATTTTCCCACTGCTCCGTGGAAAGATTTTCCTGAACACTAGCTAATCAGCATTCTAATCTCCGTGATCATACTCATCTGCATTTGGCAAATACACTTCAGAGCACAGTCAGACAATGCTTGTTGTCTGACTCACTGGAATTGTTTAGCACAAATTAGGTAAGCTCCTCAAAGAAAACAAATTATTTAAACTGTTGGCTCTATCCACTGAGCCTTCAGTAGAGCAACATATATTGACAATCCAGAATCTCAACACTGGCTATGTGCAAAGCACTTTCGATTGGCTACACAATTTTTATTAGTTTTCCTTGACCAGCAGCTAATTAACATCAACAGGGAATTTTATAAGTCACGTATTTACATTTTTTGCTCCCTCTTAGTATATACTATAATCCTTAAATCATAATTGTAGTTGTTAGAATAAACTTACTTCCATTTCCTCAGAGATATGAAACACTAGCAGAAAATAAGTGAACAGCTTCTAATCTTGAAGACAGATTCTAAGCTAACCTCACAAACTGTCTCGTTCAATTAAATGGATGTCAACCATGTTTTGTACAATGTTACCATATTTGGGGAAGTTCTTCACTATTAGAAGAGTACTCTGCCCAGCTGCTAGACTGCACAAGAGGTCCATGCCAAATGAATGCAATCACTATTGTTTTCGTTCCTTAAATCCACACCTACTCCCTAGCCATACTAGATTTTCACAGGGAGGTGTGGATTTTCTGCATGGAATGAAAGAGAAAAAGAGAGAGAAACAAAGATGAAACTTAGCTCCTACCAAACCAATGAGGATTACCTAACAAAATAATGACCTTAAAAGACTAGGCCCAGGGCTCAGTGGCACAGTGCTTGCCTAGCCTGCAAGCAGATTTGGGTTCAATCCACAGCTCTGCAACATTAGTGAATTTTATCATGGTAAGAATTCTGGATTGAGTCATGACAAGGGTTTTCTTGATTCCCTAATCCCTACATTTGTCCTGTCACATGAAATGCAGAGTTTTCAGGATCTACAACAGCCTACAGCAATGTGAAGATACTTGCAGCTGAACTGTGCATGATGTGTGTTCTATAGCACACATAAAAGAAAATTCAACCCTTTTCCTGGCAATAAATGAACAAATGAATGAATGATGTTGAGCCAGGTCTGGTGGCTCCTGTCTGGCCCGGGGCAAAACATTAGAGAAACTTCTATCTCAAAAGTAAGCTGGGTGTGTTGGTTCAGATCCGTAATCACAGTTACATAGAAAGTGTAGGTTAAGAGGACTACGGTTCATGATCAGGATCATGCCCAAACGAAAAATTCAGGACCCAATCTACAAACAAAATAAAAAAGGGCACAAGTGGTAGAGCCCTCCCCCACTTATTTTGGTTGTACATATTTTTATTGTAAAGATACTGTATAGATGAGTTACAGTTACAAGAGTAAGGTAATGAGTACATTTCCTATCCAGCATTGTTACCTCCTCTTCTGTTTTTCCCCTATCATCCCTTCCCTCCACCTCCCCACCTCTCCAACACCTCTTCCCCGCCCCCCACAAAAGTTGTAAAGTTCATTTTCAACACACCAGTGCCCAGCTTTATACTTAATTTTTTAAAGTTTCATTTTTTAATTTTTCTTTTTTCCTTTTTTTAATCTCTCTTGTCCTTTCCTTCTATTCTTTTCCTCTCTTTGAATTTAGGTCTTGGTTATATTCCCTTCTCTCCCTTTCCCTCCCCACATTCCTCACAATTTTCTCCTCACAATTCTCCCTAAACCTATCAATTTCTGGTCTAATGACTCCTTCTTTGCTTTTCTTAGTCCCTTGATCCTCTGTTGTTGACCTAGATTGTATCTGTTGAACTAGATTGTATTGGTACTCATTTTGACTGTGTCAAACAATCTGTGCAACTACAGGGCTCTGGTTGATGCTTGTCTTAAAATAGTGTTCTAGTTCAGAAGTGGTTTTGCTTTCATACCTGCCACTTATAACTAGCAAGTTTTAAATCATCATTAAGCATTTTCCTTTTAAAAATAGCTATGTGTCTATTTTAAGTAGAAGATTTCATAGCAGACTCTCAAAGAAGATCAAATAATTCTTTCTTCTAAATTTTTTCTTCCATTCATCTAACCTGAAAGTTCTTGAGTACAAACTACAGTACTTCCAAAAGAAGGAGGAAGTAAGAGAGACAGAGAGAGACAGAGACAGAGAGACAGAGAGAGACAGAGAAAAAGAGAGAGACAGAGACAGAGAGAATATTAAGGCTACCTGAACATCATTCTATTTAGAAGGAAAATTTTTACAAAACTATTTCTGGACATATAAAGACATATTTGTTACTGGTAAACCATGGTAGGTAGGTAGATAGACAGACAGAGATAGATAGATAGATAGATAGATAGATAGATAGATAGATAGATAGATAGATAGACAGACAGACAGACAGATAGATGATAGATTGATTATGTAGCTATATAGATGCTAAATTTATTGATTACATAGCTATCTATATGTAGACTAGGTACAAATCAGTAAAAGCTTCTTTGGGTTTTTTCCTGGGTATTTCTTGCTTTCCAGTCTGCAATAACAACTGCACCTGTTATCCCAAACTATTTATTTAATAGCGTATCTCATGAAGTTGCAAATATCCTATATGAAAGTGGAGAAAGAAAAATTCCTGCGTGTGTATGATTTCACCCAATGCCATTATCCCAATGTAAAAGGAAAATCCTATCTGAGCATAACTGAATGCAAGGAGGTTAATTCAGAAGGTTCTTTATGTCTTCAAGGTATATGCAAAAATTTACTACCTGACATTTTAGTTGGGTCTCTCCAGTCTACAAACACTGAAGTTACATACAAAAAACTCTCTTAAGAAATTTCCAGGAAGTAGTGCTGTAGCTCAAGTGGTAAAGTGCTTGCCTTGAGCTAAAGAGCTAAGGAACAGTGTCCAGGCCCAGAGTTCAAGCCTCACAACTGACAAAAGAAAGAAAGAAAATTCCATTCAAGACAGGCATATATCCAGTCTAATCAGGAAATTCTAGAGCACACTCAAAAGAACAAATAAGAACTGAATAATTATGTTTTTCACTTCCAACCCATAGTACCCGAGAAGAGTAAAAGCTTTGTATTTAAAAAAAACCTGAAGTTTTATAAGGCACTGGGATCAAAATATTTTGGCTAATTTTGTGCTACTAATATGCTGTGGGGTTTTGTTTGGATTTTTTTTCCCAAAATCCTGAGTTAAATCTTTAAATGGCACAGTAGCTACTAGTGACAAAAGTCTTCACTTTGGTAGACGTTTGAGCAGGATGCTACTGGTATTTAAGAGGTTCCTCACATGTCACACAGCTACAAGAACAGATGGCTATCACATCAAATGGAAAACATTTTTGCAAAAATTAGCCTTATCGGATCTGATCTAGAATGACCCAAGGGTCATCGCAGCTTCTCAATCTATAGTTATTCTACTGCCACCCTGTGAAAGTGTAAAAAGCTTTAGATGATACAATAACAGCTCCATGAGTACAGCTTACATCTTTGCATGTTATACACTATTTTTTGTCTTTAGCCCTGTTAAGGTTTATTCACATAGTTAGTATTCATTCAGCGAATTCATATAGTATTAATAATGATGAAGCAATTAATTCTGCTCAAGAGCCAAGCTTTACTCCAACCTACATGAAATCAGAGATGTCAAGGAAAGTGCCTGTCTTCCCCTACCTTCTTTGCAGTCATGTTTGTTCTCATGCAGCACGAAGCCATTCCGACACTGACACATGTAACTGCCCATGGTGTTGACACATTCGTGCTGACATCCGCCATTATCCTTAGAACATTCATCTTTGTCTGGCAAAGAAATGAACCCCCACTCTTTAGTCAGTAGCTTCAAAAGCAAAGAAAACATCATGTGGTGAATACTGGCAAAAGGCACACTAAGCCACGATTTTCTCCCTTCCCTGCATACAACAAACACAGGTGGAAGGTGTTGAAGTTCTCTCCTGTCCTTATTGAGCTTGCAGCCTTGGATTGTGTCATTACATTTCCATCTCTTAATGGATCAACTTATAATCCACTTTCATTCCTGGGATGGTGTAGAAGAGTTTTTTTTTTTTTTTGAGGACATAAGGAAAAATGAACTGATCTTTCGCCAAATAATTCCAAACACTTCTGTTTCTATTCTTAAAAATAATTTTGAAATGTCAAATAAAGGCAAGAAACAGCATTAACTTAGATTAAAGTCCTTCTTTCTGTGTATGTGTGTATATATATGTATATATAGATGTATAACATCATATGACAACAGAGGCTAAAATTGTTTTCAAGATCTGTATGTGATTGTTCCCATCATTCCTATCATTGATATTTTTCATTAACTTTACACATTTACTAAGCATGAATGAAGGCAGATATGCTGAACTATTCCAAGGCAATGAAACATATCATTAGACCATGCTAAAGATGACACTTAATTTATATATTGTAAGCAAATCAATTTCTGATAGACTAAATCCACTAATAGAACACCGTCCAGTGTTTAGAATAGGCAATGCTAGTTTTAAGAAATACCTAGAAAATTCATTACTGGAGAAAAAAAGCCAAGCTAAGTTAATAGGTAATTAATTGATAGCTTATTGATAGCCACAGCTATCACCCAAGTCCCTGAGCTGTCATCCTCACTGGCATACTCCATGAAGTCAAAGGGCAGCTTGCTCCTGATCCACATACAAAGGCATTTCTCTTAGACGGCATTATTCCCACAAAGGGAATGAAGTGGACACAGCATAGTTACATTGGGGGCTTTACACTGTCAGCTGATTTTTTTATCTTGAGAATGAGTGAGCCCACAGTGACACACCAGGTGTGCTACTTTTGCTTTTTTAATTAAGCCAATGGTTCTTTTTATCAATATAAATTTTTAAAAGGTATTTGAAAGAAATGATCTAATAGGAACATTTAAAGATGTGTCCATTTTTCTACTTCTCTAATTACACTACAGCACACATATGCAAAAAGAGATATTCATGCATTGTAATATCAGAATATATCAAACACATACAGGCAGAAGAATTAAGGTGTGTCAGAAGAATTAAAGAAGCATGATTTATACTTCAATAAGACTGTTCTTACAACACAAAAAAATAAAATCAAATGTCCTTTATATTTCAGAAAGCTTTCCTGATGTCAAAAAATAACAGAAAATGAATTTTTATAGTTTTCAGAGTGTCTTTAATCATACATTGGAGTACAGTATTTACTTTGTAAGTAATTTTAAAATAAAAGGTATGATAAAGGAAATACAAAAAATATCCTGAATCATTTTTGATAAGATTTATTCACCTCATTATTTCAATTTATTCACCTCATTATTTTTAAATAAATGAAAATATACAAAACATGTCGTATTTATAAAATAGTCTCTAGCAAAGTCTTCCCCTTTTTAGAATAGGGTATTAAAATTTCACTTCGATTAACATAAATCTTCAGTGAAAGCCTGAGAAATCTGAGAGGTAATTAAATTTGGGAGAAAGAAGGGACCAGAACAAGGAAGCAGAGCTCCATTGTATGTCCAGTTCACTTTTGTGTCTGACTCAGACCACAATGGAATGAGTGAAGCACTGACTTCAATTATTCTTAAAACTCCAAACTAACCCTAAATCTCATTAATTTTCAACACAGAAGAATTGGAATAAATGGACATAGAGTTAACTCAATCCAAATTGCCTAATGTTAGAGCATCATTGGAGTGTAGTTGCTTTAAATGCTTGCTGGCTAAAAAGGCAGAATTGGCTACTCTACTAATGTTTATTAAAAGTTTGTATATTTTTAGCATTTCAGAGTCATGCTTTGATAAAGAACGACTCTGAATATGAGAAAATAAAGACTTTTCGCTCCTATTTCTCTGTTTTGCAAAATGGGGGATACATATCAAAATTTAGCTTCCATGAGAAATTTTACTTTGAGTTGGTTAAATTTTTCCAAATATATAAATAAAAATTGTTGAACACATCTCAGGTGTTATTTTCATTAAAATCATAATTTCACTTCCTACCATAACAAAGCAAGACATGATACTGTGATTATTTATTGCTATTAGGATAAAAATTATGTGGCAAAAGAAGGGTGAAAAAGAAGAGATATGTTGCTAAAATAAATGTTATGTTTTCTAAAACAAAAAAAAATTATGTTTAAGAATCTGCTAGGTTTTGGATGCCTGGTTCAATTATTCATATCTACCTGTCATGGCTATAAAGAAACTTATGCTTGTTATTTGTAGATCTTCTCAGAATATTGCATTTTACGTAAGAGCTAACTGTTGGGGGATATGACTTCAGGACCCCTTTATTAATGTCAGGTATAATAGTAAGTAAAAAAATGCTTAAACCTAGAGCAAGTAGTTATGTACCTCCAAGATACATTTAGAGAAAACCCTGAAGACAAGATGGCAAACAATGAAAGCCAGTTCACGGAGACATTGTCCAACACACATTGTGTTGGACAGACTTACCCGAGAAAAAATGTGCCTTGAAGCCCTTCTTGGATACAGTGTTGTCAGATTTGAACTCAATCCTCATGTTGTTGAACTGAGAGGTAATCACATCCGGGACCTCTGCACCACAGAACTTGCCATGCAATTTAGACTCAGAAGCAAGTCCACTCCAGATCTCCACAAAATCATATTTGCAAACCTAGATTGAAGAGTACCAGAGGACTGACAGGTATTTGTGAAATACATGCCATATTTTACCTTCTTTTACCTTCATGGTAGTCAGACTGGAATTAACAGGTAAAGAAAAAAAATAGAAAGAAGGGTTTGATGATAAGCCCCAAAGCATGCAAGCTCTAGTAGAGGAGAAAATTATTGTTGCTATCTTCTGAACTTGCCATGGATATCTTAACACTGACAATCATGCCATGACACTGGTCTGTGAGTGTACAAACAAGCACGAGTAATAGAAGTAACACTTCTATTAAACTAAAGTTCCATTTTTTAAATACTTTATTCAAATTTACACTTCTCACAGTAGCACTACGGTGACTGGCAGTGTAGACTTTGGGTTCATCCAGTGTTAGGTCCCATAAACACAGTGCTCTGATCAGAATCTCACCATGAGGAACTTCCAAAGTTTTGTAGCTTTTTTTTTTCCCCCAGGGCTGAGAACCGAACCCAGGGCCTTGCGCACACCGGGCGGGCGCCCTTCCATTGGGCTAAACCCCCAGCCCCAGGAACTTCCAAAGTTTTGGAAAGAGAAAGAATGGAGAGACACAAGAGGTAAGTCTGATCAAGGCATAGTTATGCACAGATGAATATGTCAGATGAAACTCCCTTGTACAACTAATTGACTTTAATTAAAATGTGGAAAACAATAAAAAATTAAAGGCATACACTTGGTATTTAATTTTAAAAGATCTTTTGTCTTTCAAAATGTTAACCAAAAAACCCTGATATTTCTTCCTTTCTGGTGCTAGAACATAATCTAGAAGACTCGAGGTTGCAAATAAATACAAATTCTATTCCAGGAAATAAAGGCAGGAATTGATAACAAAATGAAGTATAGTTATCTGATTTCTCTGTAACACACTCATATGACAAGTACTTTCAGCAATTCTATGAAACTAATGGATATTTCTGCAAAATACTTCTCTAAACTTCTAATAGAGTACTTTAAAAATCACCTTGCATGAATGACCTTATTACATAAATGTGTAATTAGCAATATTTAAGAATACATATGACTTTACCACTGACTTTCCTTTAGCATTGTCATGTTGAGGAAAAATGTGAAGCTTTCATTTTAATCTAGTATTAGATAAATCAGGTTGTGTCCCATAGGTAAATTATCCAACTATGAAATACATAGTATCTGTACTGGCTTTCTATGCAGAAATCAAAGATTTCATACATGTTAACAACGTTTGCAAAAGGGCCCTTGTAGCTCTCATGATCACTATTTGAAGAGTAATGCTTCTAGAACACAAAGCTCCATCCACCTTTTTTCCTCCTGAATGCAAACGTTTTCTCCTCATCCTACATTATGTATTATATCAACTCATGAGTAAATTCCTATTCATGTGGTTTGCTGAAGCAAACCACAAGTAGAAAAAGAAAGATGTCTACACTAATGCTTGACATTCTCCCTTCTCCCTTTCTTCCTTCTTCCCTCCCTCCTCCCTCCATCTCCTCTCTCCTTCTTTCCCTTTTCCTTTCTTTTCTCTTTCAAGTTTGCCATTTTGCCTTTAGAGAGTCCCAAAACCTGACCAAAAAACCTATCTGTTGTTCACTTACTTCATTGCCTTCCAATTCAAAGAACTCGAACTTCACAGAAATCCTGTATTGGATTGGTGCAACCACCTGCCACACGCAGTTTTTATTTGGAGGGTACTCTTTAGGCCACCCAGGAGTGGTGATCGTGCCGTTGAGTTTGGTCAGGAGTCCTCCACAAGCAGCTACAAGGAAAGAGGAGAGAAAGATGCTCCTGACAAATTCCTTTCTGTGAACCTGCTATTGACAGCCACACATCTCACACTAAATTTCAACTGAACACGGCCCTCCAGATTCTTTAGTTTTAACAGCTATTTTAATTCATCATATCCCACTTGAAACATATAGCTTTGGAACAAATAACCATATGACTGAGCAACACTTTCAATCCTATTAAAATTTGGCACTCTGTCTCACTTCCTTATCTTTTAATTGAGTATAAAATATTTTATAATACCTTGGCTACTGCAGAATGCAGAAAAAACATAATTTTTATGAAAACTGATAAAGTAGCTGCAATAATTAAAGAATATATATGGAAAGAGACTGACAAGAGAGAGAGAAGGAGACAGAGAGACAGGGAAACAGATATCTGTACATGCATACATACTACATCTATACACAGACATGCACCATAGCATAATCTTATATGGAAAGATCAAAATCACTTACTTATTCCAAAATCACAAATAGCATCAAGTTGTCTGAACTATCAGGCAAGATAAATTATGGTAAAATGAACAAATTTAACACAAACACTTTATTTAGCAACTAGTTTTTTTTTTTTTCCCTGTGTGCTGGTGTGGGCTTGAACTCTGGGCCTGGGCGCTGTCCCTCAGCTCTTCAGCTCATGGAGAGCTGAGTTCTACCACTTGAGCCACAGCACCACTTCCAGTTTTCTTAGTAGTTTATTGGAGATAAGAGTCCCACAGACTTTTCTGCCTGGGCTGGCTTTGAACTGCAATCCTCAGATCTCAGCCACCTGAGTAGCTAGGATTACAGGCATGAGCCACCAGTGCCCAGCTTGTCCTGTGTATTTTTAAAAACACTACTTTTTACTTTCCTTTTCTACATTATTTGTCATAGAAAAATTGACAGTATCCCAAAGTAAATCAGGTGGCTAGAACACATATTGTATGCAATTCATAATTAATTCCTATGGAGTCCAATACCATCTTAAATAATTAGTCTCTACACTTTTATAAGATTATTTCTTTGTTGCTTTGTATGTCCCTCCCCCACAGTATAACCCCTGCTTTCACTGTATTTGATGTCCATATAATTTGTGGAGGGGAAGGGGAAAAACAAGTTGTTTAAATAGGGATACAGGTGGACCCATTGCAACAATGAGATGTACAAGTCATTATGTCAAAAACAAACTTTACGACTTTGGTGTGTGTGAGGAGGGGACAGGGGGAGGATGGAAAGGGATGAGAACGGGAAACAAAGGAGGAGGCTACAATGCTTGATAAGAAATTTACTTATTATCTTGTCCATGTAATTGTAACCCCTCTGTACAGTATTTTCACAATAACAAAATTTAGTCTCTGTCTTTGTGTATAGACAGCTGATAGATGGATATATATTTGCATGCATACATATGTGTATATATCTGTTCCTTATAAATATATAAAGAAAACAAATTGCATATTCACTTTTACCATTTCTGATGAATGAGTGACTTAAAGTAAAATATTTCGAGGGGGCCACACATAAGTTAGTTATTTTGGGCCAGGGATATTGCTTGCCTAATATATATGAGGTCATGGGTTCAATTTTATCACTGTGAAATAATGCTAACAATAGCAACAATTATGTAATGTTTCATTATAATTTTCTTTAAATCAGTGCCCTCTTTTCAGACATACTTTATTTCCTCCATAAATATGCCCACTCTACAGGTAAGATTAGTAGTTTAATGCATGACATAGACACTTTTGAAAGCCTAACAGGAGTTTGTTCAAACTTTTGGAAAGAAATAACAAGAGTGTATTTTTTTAAATCAAGAAAGAGGTGGCAGATGGCATTTGCCGGTTAAGCAAATCATTTTAATGCCTTTGACACTGATGCACGGCCACAATAGATAACAAGATGCTCATTTTCAGGAGACTTACTAGCTAAGAAAACATGTTATAGTGGGGGCCAGAGAGGAAGGAGACAGACAGACAGACAGAAAGAAAGAAAGACAGACAGAGACAGAGAGTAAGAGAGAATGAGAATGTAAAGGAGGAGGAGGGGTTTCTGGCAGGCGCGGGTCCTACCTTCGCAGCTCCTCCGGTCAGCTCCCAGCTCATAGCCAGGCTCACAGGCACACTGGTAACTGCCCAGTGTGTTCAGACAGCGCTGCTCACACCCTCCACGGTCAGGCTTGGCACATTCGTCTTCCTCTACCAAAGTGATGAACAAGAGTCGTTTATTTGGAAAGAGTTGTAAATTTAGAAAATAGAATACTTCATGGCTCTAAATAAAAGAGAGGGTATTCCTTTCTCATTTCCACAGCAAAGAAAGAGGAACAATGTGTCTGGATGGATGGATGGATGGACGGATGGATGGATGGATGGATGGTGGATGGGTGGATGGATGGTGGATGTCATGTAAGAATTTAAGTTAGTGTAACCTAAGAATGCTGGAAAAATCAAAAGAAAGACTTAAAATGGGGGAAAAACTGTTTCATCTGCTGATTACAAAATAGAGTTTCCTAGATACATCTCAAAAATTGGTTTTAGAGGTTGGAGATATAGCTCAGGGACAGAGCACATTCTTATTATGCATGAAACCTTGACTTCTCTCCCTAGAACTAAATGCACAAAGAGTGATTTTAAAGATATTTCATTATGAGAAGTAGATTTGATAAGATATTAACTGTAAAAATATTTAAAGCTCAAGCAACTGACTGGTTCTCTAAATTATAGTAATTGGTGCTTTACCTATAGACAATCAATCCTGAATATGTACTAATTCAATATTTTATAAGTGTATATAAAGTTTAAATGAGTATGACTATATATTCATACATATACATGTATATGTATTTGTATTCATACATATATGTATATGACAAGGTACTCCATAATTGCATTTTTCAGAAAAAATATATTATAAATAGGCACTAGTAATATCTCCAAAGAAATAATACATCAGCAACACTAAACATTTTAAAAACCAATTGTGTAAGTACCTACTGTGGAATAGAAGGCATGCAGAAAACTGTAAACATGTCAACATATATTTCAATAAGTTCATACAATTTCAACTTACATGAATCCATCAATTATATTCTCAGAGAAATTCATTATGCAATTGATATGTTTGTGTATGTGTTTCTGTTTTTCTGTCTGCCTATTTATTTGTACTTGAACTCAGGGCTTCACACTTTCTCCTGGCATTTTTGTTCAAAGCTGGCACTTGAACCACGCCTCTACTTTCAGCTTTGTGCTCCTTAACAGGAGATAAGAATCTCATGGACTTTTCTGCCTAGGCTTACTTTGAACCACCATCCTCAGATCTCAGCTTCCTGAGTAGCTAGTATTACAAGAATGAGTCGCCAGCTGCTGGCTTATACTAGTTGATTTTTTACAGGATGAAACTATTGAGATATCTATCACTGGGCTTGGACAGGCACAAATTAAATACAGCACATATTCTTGAAAGATCAGTAGAGAGAAAACGTTGCTTCACTCGGGAAAGTTTTATGCAACAACCATACCCTTAATAGAAATGTCAGTTTCTTAAATATGAGCTGATGTCACTACTGCACTAAAATGTCCATCATTTAATTTTGGTAACACACACCAAACATGGGACATGAGAATAAGTTGAAATAATTCAAAACTAAAGCAATGATGCTGTGTGAATAAAGGCTGTTTTAAGCCTGGGGATATTCTGCTGAAGAGGCCATGTTGTTTCCGGTGTAGGGGAAGCTACTTCATGGGGGACACATGGACAAGGACAGCACCTGGAAGTAAACTGAGCAGTTCCGTGCCAGGAAATTCCTTCTGTTTGTGAAGACTGTGTTGTGCGTATGGAAAATAGCTTCTCCCTGTCGGTAACTCCTTTGTTTGTTTTAACTATTTCATACCAAAACAAAAAAGATGATAGAGAACCTTGATTTCCTGCCCTGTGAGTTCAAATTTCTAGTATTTTCTCCTAAGTTCTGCCATGAAAACATCCCCCCCCCCCGCCCAAAGATCCCTGAACAGGGACTATTTCTACTTCCAATCCATCTTCAACTCTGTTTTCTCCTGATTTGAAGCTAAACAACACATTTAATCTTAGCCAAGAAAAATCTCTCATTTGTGAACTCTTGGAAATTACCTTTAAAGAAGTTAGCTGCAAACCCTGCCTTGTTCACAGTCCCGTCAGAAACGAACTTCATCCACAAAGTGTTGGAGGTAGATCTTATATCTTCAGGCTTATCATAGCCACAGAAACGCCCTATCAAAGGGCTATTTTCACTGGTCCCATCTCGAACTTCCAGGTAGTCATACGCACAGTTGTCATGTCTTTCGATCTACAGCAGGACAGATGCATGAACATCTCACTAATTAATGAAAATAATTTTTACAAGAAGATTATTGTGTGCTCTCATTGTCACAGTTGTGACTTGTTAATAACAAAGTGACATAGCAAGTAAGTACACATGAGTGTTGCTCATGGGTGTACACATGGTGCACTCCTACTGCATGTGGACGAAGGACTTTTTGATTATTAAAAGAATTTATGTGTCAGGTATCACAGGCTCATATCTATAACTGTAACTACTTGAGAGAATAAAAATGAGAGGATTGCTGGGTGCCAGTGGATCATGCCTGTTAACTACTCAGGAGGCTGAGATCTGAGGATCCCGGTGCAAAGCCAGCCTAGGCAGGAACATCCATGAGACTCTTATCTCCAATTAACCACAAGAAAATTAGTAGTGGTGCTGTGGCTCAAGTGGTAGACCAGTCACCTTGAGCTGAGGAGCTCAGAGACAGAGCCCAGGTCCAGAGCTCAAGCCCCATGACTAACAATAAATAGATAGGTAGAGAGAGAGAGAGGTCCTAGAGAAACATCCATTGCTTCAAAGTAAAGTCAATGCTAACATAAAAGTGAGATGAGTTAATTCCCTCTATAGAGGGAATTAAATTTCTATTTTAAGATTATTGCTTTAAAAAGTTATTTTACTAAAAAGGAAGAAAATTAGATAGGCATTATTGGAAATGAAACCAAAACATTTACATTACTTCATGACTAAAATTTAAAAATTGATATTGCCTTGTTCATAACACACACTTTGTTCTTTTAATTAATATCAAATATATCAGTTTAATTTTTAGTTTACAGTATTTTGACTGATTAATAGTTAAAATTGGAAGGTACATGATGTAAAACTACTTCATGAGTAAAATGCATAAAAATAAACTATTTTAGAATTAATTTAGTTATTTCCCATTTATGGAGTACAAAGTATCTGCATAATATATAAATGTCTGGGTGGTCATAGGAGAAATGTAAACTTTTTCACAGGTGGCTGTAACTATTGTGGAATTCCTTAGAAAGTGAAAAACATCTCATATACACAGAGTATGACAATTCCAAAGGTATTATTTCTTTTTTTATTCTATTTTCTTGTAAAGATGCTGTACAGAGAGGCCACAGGTACATCAGTAAGGTAATGAGTACATTTCTTGTGGAGCCTTGTTATCACCTCCTTTGTTTTTCTCCCACTGGGAATGTGGCTTAGTGGCAAAGTACTTGCCTAGCATACATGAGGCCCTGGGTTTGATTCCTCAGTACCACATGCACAGAAAAAGCCAGAAGTGGTGCTTTGGCTCAAGTGGTAGAGTGCTAGCCTTGAGCAAAAGAAGCTCAGGGACAGTGCCCAGGCCCTGAGTTCAAGCCCAGGACTGGCCAAAAAAAAAAGAGTCCAAAGATATTATTTCTATACCAATCCTAGATATCTGAGCAATGTCCTGATGATGGTGTTTAGGTGCTTTTCCAGTTTAATCTGGGATAAAATAGCTTCACAATGAATCTGCTCCTCCACTGCTAATTACAGTTATATTTCATCAAGTACATATGCATGACCCAGAGAAATGATAGTGAGCCCAAAAGAAAGTGTGAGCTATTTTATTTTATATCATCTGTGCAGCATTTTCTCCAGGGACATCAGATTACCTCCTTAGCCAATATATACAATAGATAGAAATAAATATGATTGAAGTTTTAACTTCCATTTAAAAAAAAGAAGCAAATCAAGTCCATTGATGGTAGGCCAATAATTTTAAGCTACATGAGAAAAGGAATGAGAAAGTCAATTGTCGATCAAAACAAAAGAAAGAAGAAAAAGAAAAGAAAAAAGCCGTTTCCTCGAGGTAAAACGCGGACACCATTCAGAATTGGAGGTTGGATACAATACCATGTTCAATGACACATATAATGAGTATGTTCTGATAATAACAATGCTGATTTATTACAGACCCTAAGGGAACCAGAGCATAAACCATAGATGAATGCGGTGAACTTATCATAATATAAACAAACCTCAGATGCACATACAGAACACAGTGAAAATGATAGCCAGCTCTGCAGAAAACTGATATTAATGAAACTGGAACTAGATACAAGTACAAAGATGAGAGAGAAGCGAGGAGTGCTAAATAGCTGTTCATGGGACCCATGGAAGGGGCGAGGGGCTCCTACTGAGAAGCAACTAAAGTAAACTTCCTTTGACCAAATGTAGCCAGACTCACATTCGTAAAGTGTTCAGATCTTTGTAGTCAGGGCTGGCATGTGAGCTTTCCCAGTGAGGGGCAGCCTGCCATCAAACAGGAGCAAACACGAACTCAAGACCTATCTACAGGGCTGGGAAGGTGGCTCAGTGGTAGAGTGCTTGCCTTGCATGCATGAGGCCCTGGGTTCGATTCCCCAGCACCACATAAGCAAAAAGGAAAAAAGCCAGAAGTAGCGCTGTGGCTCAAGTGGTAGAGCGCTAGCCTTGAGCTGAAGAGCTGAGGACAGCGCCCAGGCCCAGAGTTCAGGCCCACAACCGGATCTCCCCGGCCAAAAAAAGACCTATCTACATACTTTACATTCATCTATTACTATCTTCCCATGCCTGTACTCATTTTGCTTATACTCATATATGTAATATATAATATACATATACAAGGTGTACAGCAGTTTGAATTATATACATATATCTTATGATCTATAAGACATCTATATATAAGTGAAGATATATAGTATATCTATGTTGAAACCATGATTCACAATAGCCAAAAAACAGAAACAATCTTAGGTCCTTACTAGTAGATGGATAAATGAAACATGATACACATACAATGAAATGATACTTATTTTGAAATGTGATAACCTAGAGATAAACCTTGAGAAAGTCAGCTAACTGAAATACTACAGCAACAAAATATAAATGTTAAATGTCTACACTTACATTACATACAGAGACTAGTCAAATCTCTAGAGAGATAAAAATGGTTGTTGCCAGACCCTGGGGAGAAAAATTCAAGGGAGGAAGAAATGGGAAGATGTTGGGTGTAATTAGAATTTCAGCTTTATATGCTGAAAAACATTCTAGGGATTGTTCGCACAACAGTGTGGCATGTACTTAATGCAAAAAAATGATTACAACAGTAAAATTTATGTGTATTTTGCTACATTAAAATATTTCTCTGAAAACTATTACAATCTACCTTTAAAATACAATCAACTTAATCTAATAAAAGAATCAAATGAAGGCAATGCAATAAAATTGACACAACTTGCATATGATGTGTATTTGGAAAAATATTAAAGCTGTTTCTTGCTTTTAAGAAATTAAAAAACAAAACTAAGACTAGCTGGGAATCAATCAGTGGTTCACAGCTTTCATCCTCGCTATTCAGGAGATTGAGATCTGAGGATTGAGGTTTAAAGCCAGCTAGGACAGAAAAGTCTGCTAGACTCTACTCCAAATAGCCAGAAAAATTCCAGAGTAGACATGTGGCTCAAGTGGTAGAATGCCAGCTGCAAGCAAGAAAGCCTACTGAGTGCAAAAGCTTGAGTTCAGCCATCGTATACACACACACACACACACACACACACACACACACACACACAATTTGTGAATGAAAACAATGAAATAAACATGTCATATTAAACACTAACTTATTTTAATAATGACAAAAATCTAAGGAAGTCTGAGAAATAATATCAAGCAATGGAAAGAGGTGACACTGTTCAGAAAGAAACATACTCTGGTGCTGGGAAGGTGGTTCAGTGGTAAGAGTGCTTGCCTCACATGCATGAGGCCCTGGGTTTAATTCCTCAGCACCACATAAGCAGAAAAAGCCGGAAGTGGCGCTGTGGCTCTTGTGGTAGAACACTAGCCTTAAGCTGAAGAGCTCAGGGACAGCGCCCAGGCCCAGAGTTCAGGCCCCACAACTGACAAAAAAAAAAAAAGAAAAAGAAAAAGAAACATACTCATTATCTGACTTACAAAGCTGTTACAACTTAAAGAGGAAGAAAAACATATTTAAACATGTTAAAAGCAACAACAAGCGAGTGCTGATGACTCGTGCCTACAATCCTTACTCAGGAGGAGGAGGAGATCTGAGGATCACAGTTAAAAGCCAGCCTGAGCAGGAAAGCCTGTGAGACTCTTATCTCCAATTAACCACCACCAACAACAACAACAAGATGGAAGGAGAGTTGTGGCTCACGTGGTAAAGTGCTAGCCTTAAGCAAAAAAGCTCAGGGATAGTACTCAGACCCTCAGTTCAAGCCCCAGAACTGGCACATGCGCGCACACACACACACATCATAGCTGTGATTCTAGTTATTTCTATAATTCTAGCTACTTAGGTGGAGGAGACTGGGCAGATCATAGTTGAAGGCCAACCAAAGGCATATTGGGAAGGGGAGGTGTAAGACCCCTCTCAACAGAAAAAGCTGGATATGATGACAGATATAAAACCTGGTGATATAGCTACAAGGAAACACAGAAATAGGAGGATCATAGTCCAGAGCTGCCTGAGCAAAAGTGAGACCCTACCTTGAAAATAACCAAATCAAAAGGGATGGAGGTATGGCCTTCTTAGCAAATGTGAACATCAGAGCTCAAATCCCAATACTTAAATGTTACCATTTAAGTTAAATGTTAAATGTTCATTTTCTTTTCCTTCATGCCCACAAGAATTATTTACTTGCTTTTAAGTTTAAGGACTTTATTGACAGCAGCTAGGGTTAGATAAATATGTCCAGGACAGTACAGAAAAGCAGTGAATAAAAGAAGAGCTATTTCTCCTTCTCTTCTGCCATTATTGACCAACATGTATTCCTAACTGAACACTGACATGTGAACTAATTAAGACTTCCTTATCTTGGCTTCTGAGTTCATTCCCTAAGATTATCTAGTTATTGTAAACTAATAAAAATATTTAAAGACATTAAAGGGTTGCTTGAAGTCAGAGAATTCACCAACTGACAAGATAAAGACGTGTGCACTGTTTAAAACTCCCAGCCCTGTGTAGGCTAGTAAACATGTCTGGCTTTCATAAAGGAAGAAACTTCCAGTCAGAATGTGTAGCAATGCTGACACGTACCTCAAACATAATCCGACTTGAATTAATGTGCGTGACGATTTCAATTTAAACAAAAGTAAGCTCTAGATTTATTTTACTTCTTGTTCAAATTTTCGCTTTATTGACATTTCTTTGAAGTTGTTCCTATAAACATTTCCAGCCTCCCCAAACTTTTTCTCTTCTGTATTGATGCTTACTAAAATTGTCAAATAAAATAGTACTAGACGCTTCTTTAGAGTTAACATTTCTGTTGAACATTGAATTTCAGAGATGATCTATGTGCCTTTACAAACTTACTTCAGTGTATCAGTATTTTAAAAATGCACCAGTAGGAAAATATTTCTCCCTTAGTCCATTCAGGATGCCAAGAAGAGATCACCATAGACTAGGTAATTCCTAGTCATCAGAAATTTATTTCTGCCAGCTCAGGAGGCTGAGAAGTACAAAGTTAAGGTGCTGTCAGATTTCATATCTGGAGAGAACCCTTTTTGTGGGTAGTACCTTCTCTCTGTTCCTCCCAAGACAGAAGCTCCTTAAATCTCTTTCACAAGAACACTATTCCCACTCATGAGGGCTCTATCCTCATGAGCTAATCACTTCCTAATTGCCCCATATACGAAGGTCCACTCGAGAGCTTATTATGTGAATTCTGAGGACAGACAAACATTCAGACCACAGCACTTCCAAAACAGTGTAGCTGAAGTAGATTCCAGGAATTCACTCCCAAAGGTGCTTCCTACAACTTCCTTCTGTACTGACATCAAAAAATGAAGTGGCCCTGGGAAAGCTTAAACTGTGGCCCAAAGTCACAGGGAGGTATAGATGTGGCCATCTAGTAAGTTCTGTCTCCAACAGAATGGTGAACAAGTTCAACTTAGTGGCCCTTCTACATAAAGGAAAATAGAGCTGGACTCTGGTGGCTCAGTTTTCTCATAATCCTGGGCAAGGAAGTCCATAAAACTCTTGCTTCCAAAAAATCAAATGTGAACCGGTGGCTCAGGTTTAGATTTTTCAGCCTGAGCAGAAAAGCTTAAGGTTAGCACTCAGGCCCTGAGTTCAAACATCAATGAAATAAAATAAAATAAAAGAGACTATAGAGGAGCAAAGAGGCATCCTTTGAAAAAACTGAACTGAGAGAATAAAAACAATGATTTTATTCAGGAAAAAATATATACAGAACTTGTGAGCTCATTGTCTATATAAAAGATATAATCTTTGTGTCAAAAACACAGTATGAGCCAGGTGTCAGTGGCTCATGCCTGTAATCCTAGCTACTCTGGAGGCTAAGATCTGAGGATAATGGTTCAAAGCCAGCCTGGGCAGGAAAGTCAATGAGACTCTTATCGCCAATAAACTACCAGAAAACCAGAAGTGGCGCTGTGGCTCAAGTGGTAAAACACTGGCCTTGAGCTGATGAGCTGAAGGACAGGGCCCAAACCCAGAGTTCAAACCCCAAGAGTGAAAAAACAAAAAGTATTTAAATAAAAAATAAGTGGATACAACTCAATAACTTACTAAACAAGCTAACACTATTAACTTTTGATAATCAAAGTACCTATTTATTTATGTTCCATAAAGCTGCTGAGAACACTGAATTAGCAAATACTGATTCATTGCTCCTAGGCAAATACAGTGTTAGGTTCCTGTGAAATGCTAGTCACAATTTCTTTTAACAACCCATCAAAACCCTGTTTTATGTGTGTTTCTATTTAAAGATACCTTAATATGAAATATTGATTCATTAAAACTGAACTCACAGCCAAGAACACTATGACTCATGCCTGAGTGATTTTATCTTGCACATATTTTCTACAGGACATCGTCACAGCTTGGTGTGAGAGTTTGTGCATGTTTGGTGCTATGTACTTATCTATAAATGATTCTCAGACTGTTATGAATGGTGATTTGTCTTGATCATACAATTTTACCCAGGAAGTCAGTTTTCAAATAAAATCAACTAGGATTTTAAAATAAGCACTTTAACGTTGGTGTAATACCGGGTAAATAGCATAATTTTAATTGTCTTATAGTGAAGATTTAGATGGCATACTTCAACCACCGTCACTTGTGAATTCCTTGGAATCCAGGATGTCTAGTCTGCATTCGGTCATAGTAGTCTCTCCATTATCTAAATCTAACTTATTCATGTTGTTATCCTCTGCATGGAACCTTCCACGCCTTTGATAAAGAAAGGATACATTAATGTTCAAATCAAGTTCATGCATTCTCATATACATCCGTCTGTTTATCCATCCTTTCCATCATCAAATAGTAACCATAGAACTACTGGTGCTAGGGACAGTGATTAGCCATTGGTGCTGGAGATAGTGGTGAGCACCATAATAATGGCTCCTACCCATGTTATCTTACCCATCTAATGGTCTACCTTACCTGTATAATCACCTACCTTGGGATGATTGTATTTTAGTGAAAGACAGATAGGCATCTGAGGACACAAATAATTAAGCCATAGCATACATTCCACTCATCACAGATGCACTAAACTAAACTAAAACAGAACAATGGTTTAGACTCAACCAGAGGTAAAAAAAACTATTTCCAAAGATCTTGAGGTAGAGGATCTTGAGTGACAAATGTGATGCGGGGAGGACCTTGGTGCTTTTGAGGATGAGCGAGAAGAGCATGGAGGTGATGAGAGAAAAGAAGCAGTAGCAAGGAACCTAGGGCCAAATCATGAATTGAGTCTGGATCTTATGTTCGATCCAACAGTGACAGTCTGGGAAGAATGTCACATTGTGAAAGCTTCACGCTGGATTCTGTGTGGACAATAAAACAGAGAGGACCAGGCTTGAGAGCCAAGGTTCCCAAAATGATTTCCAAGCAGAGGTGAAGGGGGACCAGCAGGGTGCTAGAAAATTGGCATAATGTCCTCATCACTTGACATGCAAGGGGAGACAACATGTTAATAGTGTGACTTTGATGTTAATAGTATGACTTTGAACTTTATAAGGGGAAAAAAAAAACAGAATTAAGACTGTTCCTGAAGAAAGCAAGACCATCGAGGGGCTGAGTTTGGGCATATAAAAATAACAAGCCTCCATGGGCACCTGTGGCTCATACCTGTAATCCTAGCTACTCAGGAAGTAGAAATCTGAGAATCACAGTTCAAAGCCAGCCCAGGCAGGAAAGTCTTATCACGAATGAACCACCAGAAAACGGAAGTGGTGCTGTGGCTCAAAGTTGTAGAGCACTAGCCTTGAGCAAAATAGCTCAGGGACTGTAGTCAGGCCCTGAGTTCAAGCCCAAGGTCCATCAAAAACATTTAAAAAGAAGCTTATTAGACATGACCATATGTCAAATACGCAAATGGTGGAGGTAGAAACATGACAGACATAATGCCTAAAGAAGGAGGGACAAGAATGTAGACATGATAAATAAAAGGTTCCATCAGCCAACTAGGGCTGTGACTTTTCCTCAATCCAAAAGCACTGTGATCATTCATTCATTCATTCAACAAACTCAGTGCCTGAAATAAAAAGGCTTTCCATGTGTTCTCCTAGTTTTGGAAAATATCAGAGAGTATCACTATTACTTTACTGATAAACCAAAAATTAAGTAAAACTTCAAAGCAGCTTCAAAGTCAATAGTTTCATTTTTCTCAGTTTTTAGGTCCTGGTATGTAAAATAAGCCTTTTCTGACACCATTCCTGTGTTAGAAACTTCCATAATACAGGGAGTTATTTATTGAATGAGTTATGTTTCATAATTCTTGAAATATTACAAAACACAGGCAATATGATCACTGAGTAGATATTTTTTCAATAAACTAGTTTGAGTCTAAATTTCAGATGAAATCCTTCTTGCCAATTTTAGGTCACTGCTAACAGTAAACTGGGCTGTGTGAACCATGTTTATGCTCCTATTACTCCATTCCAAGACAAGAATTCAAATGTGAACCAAATAATGTCAAAACCAAAAATTCCAAAACTGCAAAGTAGTCACAAGCATGAAATACAACCTCATGATCAAAGCAGAAAGCATTTCCTTTTCATGATTAAAGGAAATGTATCTAGGAAAGTAAACAGCATGTGTAAGGGGATAGACCCAAGTACCAAAGAAAAGAAAAAATAATAATAACGAGCCACTGGCTCACAGGTAGGATATAGAATATTCTAGCTTGATAGGTTGCACCAAGAGTTCCTTGCTGTCCAAGACAGGCCCTTAGTTTACTACACCATGTTCACTCTTGGAGTGGCTAGATGGTGCCCTCTTACTCGGGTTCTAGGACAATGAACTGAATTCTAATCCGTACAGGAATACTCTCCAGCCATGAACGATGAATTTCTGACTTCTTTCCTGGACCTGCTTTTTCCCACCTCAGTTTGAGTTCTCGGTATCTAGTCTGTTGCTTTGACTTAAACACTGAGTTCCTGAAAACTTCCCTCACTGCTTGGCTTCTAATCCCTTCCTGGATCCTTTTTGTTCCACAAAAATAAAAATGATACATTAGGCAGCCTTAGTAGTTTTGGAATCAGACTTTGATCCAGAAGTCTTACTGATTTTTAGTTCATTTTAGCACTTCCTTTAATAATCACAACCTTGTACAGATCTCCTGATACCTATTTTTAATGAAATTGAAAATGATTAGGAGTGCTTACATTTGATTTTTTTTAATTGTCTAGGTAACCGGAGATAAAAGCAAGAAAAGAGAAAGGGGTTCCCAGTAGCAAAAAGAGACTATCTACTTTTTAACCTCTTCGAAGAGAAATGAAAGTGCTGTTACTTACTAGTTGGTGGGGAGAGAAAAAGGCCTATGTATTTGTTACATATATTAACGAAACAACAAAAAAACTATTGTCAGCACTTCAAACATTCTGATTCAAATAGCATAGTTAATGTAAACCCACTTTAATCTTCTCCAAATGTCTGCAACAAGAGGAAAGAAAAGAAACTTCCGCCCTTGATGTTGCATTTTATAGGCGATCATTTGCTTCTTCACTGATTAAAAGGCTGATTTCTCTGCTTTTTTGGCCCATTTAATGAGGAGCCTCTTAAATGCCACTGTCATTTATGGAGAATATGCTCCAAGAAGGTTGCCTGAAAGACTTTACCTCAAAGGCCTGGAAGTTCAGCCCGACATGGTAGCCCTCAGACACAGCTATTTTCCACACACATTCCTTCATTGGTCGGTAGTCATCGGGATAATTAGGAGACTGAATCTGCCCTTCATTTTTACGTATCTCACCTCCACAGATGGCTGAAGAACACAAACAAACAAAGCAATGAACCTAGGCATTCCATTTCATTTTCCATTTCTTTTGAGGTTAAGATTTAAGTTCAGTGCCTGGAACTATGACTATAAACCAAGTGATATTACAAAAAAAAAAAAATCAAAGCTGGCTGTTGGTGCTATTGTAAAGATTTAGAGGGTAATAATAATAGTCACTTAACTATAAACATTAGATAATGATCATCCATGGAATATATAATCTTCACCACTGTGATATCACTTCTTCACAAAAGCAAGTTTTTTTTAAAAAACTTTTAAACGCTTTTAGAGATTTTATAAATCCACTTTCTGGGAATTTGTTCTGTGAATCTCTGCCCAGCTTGATCTGGTCTTTTGACCACAGGTAAAAATCACTCATCAGCAGAGAAGTTTCACCCCATACAGAACTCACTCACTGGACTTCTGGCAGTGAGCTAGTTCCATGTGTTCAACAGCTGTAGCTCCATCCACATAACCCTCTTCCTGGCCATGCGGGAAATCTTTGGAACAAAATGCTTCCATTTACTTAAAAAGTTTAAAGGAAGCAGAACTCTTTTGTGTTAGAAATCATCTTAAGTCCCTGACTAAAAAGGAGCTCTTCGGTCCACAAGCTGTCCCCTCCCCCTCAAAAAAAAAGAACAGGAGCTATTACTAAATCCCAGAAGAACAATGCCAGTTGATTGTTTCAGAAAAATCTAGAACCAAGAATGGAATAAATTCTCTTCTGAATGCTGCCTCTTCTATTTAGACAAAGCATACTTCAGAGACGTGCACAATTACTTTCTGTGCCATTTGTTACAATAGATTATTTCAGCAGCCTGGGGACCAAATACATATAAAATCACTACAAAGGAAAACCATTTATTTCTTCATCATATTGTGGTCGTATCATGAAACCAATAATTAAGCTTTAAGAACTCTTTCACAATTTGTTCCTCCCATTAATTCTTGAGTACATTTCATTATTCATCTATCACTGACACCAGAAAATACGTTGTTTGTGAAATTTCCATGTAGGAAGTATTTTCATTTAAAAAAAATCATCCTTTGAATATCAAAATGCAAGTTTCTAATTGTAACTATGGTTACAACATCCTTTTTTTTTAATATTTAAGAAGTTGTGAAAACAAAAACAAACCAAAAGAGAAGTTGTCCAAAGAGGTTTTAATTTAACATGTAAGTCTGTAAAGACAATGAATGCATCATGATCCATGTTACCCTCCCCCCTTTTGATTGTTCTTCTCCATCTCTCACAACCCCATTCATCCCCTCGGTTTATCTAGTTCCATTTTCAGGTATGTACATTGAATATTATGACAGTGTTTGCCCAACTTCCTACCCCCTCTTCTATCTCATCATTATGTTAGTAGAATGGACAGGGCATTTCTGATAGGAGACCTAAGATGAAATGAGCTCTTCACTGTGGGTGACTTACCTTCATAGACAGCTGCAAACCCTTTCCCTACCCAGTTACTGCTGCTCCGAAACTCAACCCACATCCTGCTGTCTGTAGAAGTCAGAACTTCCGGCACTTTGTCCCCACAGAATCTACCTAAAAGAAATACAAGAATAGACTCCTAAATGAAACTCTGTTCTCTACTCGCTCTCCACACCAGCCACAAATTATCCAATGGTTGTCTCCTATTTTGATTCCTTGACATTAGAGCCAACACTAATATCTGCCTTAATTTTTGCTTACTAAGGGAACGAAGTAGTTGCTTTATGTCTACTTATAAAGCCCCATCCTACAAGGGGCTAGGTAAACTCACAAAGATATACATAAATGGTCACAGGTAGGGAACTATAGAAATCCAGAGGAATCAGAGAATGGCATGAGTCATCCCGGGGAACTAGTTCAAATCATCCATCTTGCCATTAGTGGGAGAGTCGAATGCATTCTCAGCCCAAGGAGGAGCTCTCTCTTTCTCTATCCAGGCCCAATGGTATAGCCACAGAACTGGATAGTATTACTGCCCATGCTCTATTACTTCTACTAGGCCATCATCTGCAATGTTACAGTAGTGTCACAGATGGTACAAGTCTTGGGTCTGAATTTTTAGATTCTTTTCTAATTGTGAATTTATTGGTAAGAGTTAAGGAAAAAGTGAATATAATAATGCTGTTCCTCCCACATCCTTCTGCAAAGATGTGCTGATGCTTTCCTTCATCTGAATTCTGATTTTTCACAAGACAACTGGTGAAGTATGACCAAGTACATGAAATGATTCTGAACATATTACATTATTATTAAAACTATCTGTATTACTATATTAGTAAAACTATCTTTAGCATACGAAGGTAGCTACTAGGCAGCTGACTTTGAAAAGACAATAAACACATACACAATTTTTCTGGCTTCATAAAAATAAAAACTATAACTGCAAATTGAACATGATGACAACATTGCAGAAAGTTACCTTGCTGAGCCTAGCACTGGAGAAGACTACACTCAATCTTCACATTCGGACTGGATTATCAACCTCCTATTTCAACCACTTCAAATCAACTACCATGCCATTTGTATATTTCACCTGAATATTTTCATACGGTTGATCACTGTTGACCACACACATTTTAATTGTGAGATGAGTCTTTAAAGAGCCGGCCAGAATACATGCATAACTGAACAGTACCTGCTTACCCAGGAGAGGTGATTTCCTCCAGTATCCGTCCCTCACTTCAATGTAGTCATACCAGCACAAACTACTCTTGTATAGGTCCATTGTGGTAAAATTTAAGACAATCTGCAACATGATAGACCAACACAGAGAGCAAAAGTAAGTGTTAAAGAATATACAGAGATTGCATTCCTAGAGGTAAGGCCACCTAAATGGAAGTGAAAATGGATGTGCAGCTAATTCTTTTTCTATATTCATACTATGCTAATGTTCTTCTTAAATACCTTGATAACACTTTTTCACATTCTCATTCAGATTTACTAAGAACAACAGAAACATCATCATGTTAATGGCGGTAATAAATGAAATGGTTTAACCATGAGCCCAGCATTTCTGTGAAGTTAATGTGGACCAATTGTGGAACAAACAGAGACTTTTATTCAAATAGTTTATTTTGAATCATCCTAAGATATACCTAATTTAGATCAGGAAGAAATTCAAGTTTCCCATGAGTGCTTCTTCGTTAATAATTTATTTCAAAGGCAACTAGTCAGACATCTGTAATTATGTTAAAAATCACCACCATGTGCCATATTCCCAGAACATAATATCATTGTGTGTGTTGAAATGTTTAAATGTAGCCTCAGCAATCGAATTTGTTCTTCTGACTATAATTAAAGTCACATGTTACTATTCTTCTCTAGATCCAAAGATATATATTCAAAGACCTTTCAAGTTAGAAGACCCTTTATTCTTTACTTTGTTTTTGGAATGATGGGGTCTATTTTGTAAAGATAATTTAAGAGCCATTTTAGGAAAGGTAACTTTCTTGTTGCTTTACAAAAGACTTCACTTTTTGACTCATTAACTCTTTTATTACCCCCACCCCAAATAAAACAACTGATCATGAGAAATAGCAATTTATGAAGTAAAATTCACTTGGATACCCTAGTGTATATTCTCATTTTAAATCTCATGCTAACTGCTCTGCTTAAAATATCTAAGCTGCTTGAAGATGGAAGTAGCCTGTCCTTATCTCCTAAAATCAAAATAACTTGAGATTATTTATTTATTTATTTATTTATTATTTATACTGCCAGGCTTTGGTGGATGACTATAATCCTAGCTGTTCAGGAGGTTGAGTCTGAGGATCGTGGTTCAAAGCTAGCCCAGGCAGGGAAGTCTGTGAGACTTTTATCTGCAAGTATCCACCAGAAAACTAGAAGTAGAGCTGTGGTGCAAATTATTAAGAGTGAAAAAAGTTCAGGGACAGTGCTCAGGCCCTGAGTTCAATGAAATAAAATGTTTTACCATAAAATGATAGCAGTTTAACAATATTTAAAGAATGAAAGAACCAACTTATGATAGAAAAGCTGAATATAAGAACTTTAAAGCAATAACAAAAAGGAAGAGGAAAATATAATCAGTAATCCTAAATCTGTATTCCAGAAAGTCTTTCCAGTTCTGGGCTGAAAAAGAAAAGTGTTCCCCTTTTTCAAGAACTTGCAGTTTGGCTTAGGCAGCTCTTGCTGGTAATTCTAGCTACTCAGAAGGTTGAGATTTGAGGATCAAGATTAAAAGCCAAGCAATGCACACAAATCACAAGATTCTTATCTCCAATCAGGCAGCAGAAAGCTGGAAGTGAAGGTGTAGTTCAAATGGGAGACTGCTAGCCTTGAATGAAAAAGTCAAACAAGAGCACTAGGCCCTAAGTTCAAGTCCCAGTAGATGCACACTCCCTAAAAAATTTTGATTAAAAAAAATAAATTTGCTTAGTCCTTTCCAGTTTGAAGACATAATATCATTATGGAGATTTCTCATGGAGACTTATGGCTAGGTACCACCCTAATAAAAGATAAAATTGCACATGGTAGATTTCAAGTAACCATGCAGCTTAATGTGTCCTTTTTGATAATTAAGAGATAAAAATTAAGGATGATTTTTAAAAGAGGCTATTTAAAATTTATAATCCAGCATGTTATAAAACCTATTTCATCTTCCCCATTTGGACTTGTGTTTTCATTCACTCAATTTTATTATTCCAAATAAGAAAACTATTCAAAAATGTTCCCAAATATCTGAGGGCAAAGTCCTAATCACTCCTGTCTTTCCAATATTTCTCAACACTTATGAAAATATTTTATTTGGTTAATTATTTCTACCAATGACCTAAAACATTTTCTCCTCCAAGACCACATTAGTTATTCTTAGACTATAGTTTAGAAAGCATTATTTTTTTGTTTTTTAACTTAACTTCAACCCTGGTAGAAAGGAAGAACACTGACAATAAGTTTCATTCCTCATTTCTATTCTCTCCACAGCAACTGCCCGAGTGTTAGCTCTATAGAATCATATAATAACATATTTGTTGTAACTGTAAAGGCAAAGCTAGAATATAGAGGCAAAAAAGACACCAGGTTATGTTTTGTGACTCAAAGGGTTATTTTATAATGATGTGAAAACAGTTTCAATTTCTTTCTGGATGAGAGGGGGAAAATCAACTACTTTGGATGCATGTATATCATCAAATGTCACCCAATGTTGAAAACAATGTAGATAGATTGCTAACAAACAGTTAATATCTGAAGTCTTGGAATATGCACATACATACACACACACAATGGGATGGAAGAGGGGGATAATTCTGAGCAGAAAAGTTTCCTATCTTGTTTATAATCTTCCCATTTAAGCACCAAGCACCGTGGAGGAACAAAACCGGCCTGACACTAATATAAAACACAGAGATCCTTAAGTAGAAAATGTAATAAAGATAGGTTTTCTAAAATCAAATCTCAAGGCTCTTACTATAGAAATAAAAGTTCTGGCCTTTGACTAATGTTGCTAGCACAATCCTTACTTGAATTACAAATTAAAAGCACTTGGGAAATACTAGTTTTTTTGTGAAGATGCTATTTTATGGAAATACATTGCATCTTTCAAAGAATGATAATATGGGCACTACATAAGGCAATTACAATAAATGTTTTACTTCTGAAGGTAAATAGGAGTATCAATTTAAAATTAATCATAGGTCCCTCAGAGCACACGATAGGGCAGAGGGCAAGGAAGAGGAGTCTTAGCTGAACCAGGCAACACAATTGCAATTGGATCAGCTTATTAAGGGCTTCTTGTTTGACAATGCTGCAGAGTGAAGAATCTTGAAGAAAGGCAGATCACAGTTCAAGGGACTGTATGGCCACAAGTCTCTAGAGAATGATATAATCGATGATCTTTTGTCAGCACAGTTAAGACATTATTGACTACCTAAACAAATTTCTCGACACCATAAAAAGGTCAATTAGAAGACCATTTAGGCCTTAGAGAATTGAGAACCAGGAAGATACAATCCTTACTAATTAGCCTGAGATTAACAAATGACTTTAGAGAGAGATGACAATAAAATAAAAATCGGCATGATAAAATTGATTGTTCTAACAAGAAGTCTAAATAAATCTAATAAGATCCCTCTATTGACTAGAATGTTTTTTATAAAGATTCATACAGAATAAATCAGTAAATGAATAATCCCATTAGCAAATATTACCTGCATCCCTCAGCTCTTCAGCTCAAGGTTAGCACTCTACCACTTGAGCCACAGCGCCACTTCCGGCTTTTTTCTTTTTGCTTATGTGGTGCTGAGGAATCGAACCCAAGGCCACAGGCATGCAAGGCAAGCGCTCTACCACTGGGCTATCTTCCCAGCACCATCCTATTTTTTTGTAAATAAAGTTTTATTGTACACGTTCTTTTACCGTATTATCTGTGTTGGCTTCTGGTACTGCACTGTTAGAAATATATTGTTGGGACACAGTCTTATAATACATACAGGATAAACATTTATCACATACTTTTTCCATTAAAGTTTGCCAAGGCTTGGAGTAATGTATCATTAAGGCTTTATTTAGCTGTGAAATTGTATTACACTGAAAAGAAAAAACATTATATTTTCCCTACAACTAGAAGCTGTTCTTGATCAGGAATCAGAAGACCTGAGTTCTAGCTTAAGTTCTAGCTCCTCAGTTTGTTATTTTACTGAAATGTTATCAAGTTTATAAACTTTATTCCCGCAAGTTGGCAGCCATTGGATCAGGCTAATCTCACCAGGATTAAATCACAGAGATTTAAGTAGATGATGGGTAGAAAAATACTCATACACACTATAAGAGTCCCAGGCATGAACAGCATACTGGCAATTGTTTTATTCAGGCATCCTTCACAAAGTAAACTTTGAAAACATGTATGTGATTTTAAAAAAATATCAATCTAATTTTCTAAAGCCAATTACCCTGAGGAATGTAAAACACTGGTTTAATTTTAGTTCCATAAGAAAATCAACATGTTACAATAAAGGACTTGAAACCCCAAAGAATAGATGGGGAAACAGGACCTAGATTTAAGTTCCTGTCTTATCACTAGCTGGTCGAGTAGCCGCAGATACACTCTGAGGTCCACCAGAGATGAATTACCTGGTATACAGCTCAAATCTACCTATGTTGAAATTTTGCTTTGTCCTTGCCAGCTATAAACCAGAACATTTTCTTACCATTTTCCACAGTCCCCACCCCTATCCCATATCTTGTTAATTGCCAATTTCTATAGTGAATTGGAGCCATAACATGTCCTTAAAAACTTACCCTTCCTTGAAGATTTTACAAGATCAGTGCTATCCATAATTTTGAATCATGAAATAGCATTGTATGATATGCCTTGGTTTTAAGTCTTACATTTCTCCTATATATCCTGAACTCATTGGCCGTTTTAATCTTAGTAAAGCTTGGAGTCTATCAATGTAGAAACATGCAAAACTCACTTTTGCTGTACAAATATGCTACTTGTCCTGAGGGTATGGGTGGGGTTGGAAGAGAAAGAGGAACAAGATGGAAGAGGTGACATCAATCAAGATGCATTGTAGTAATAAACTGATATGCTGAATTGAAATTCTCTTGTACTACTACTTAAAAGGTAATTTCAAAAAGGAAGGAAGAAGGGAAGGAGGGAGGGAAGGAGGAAGCAAGCAAGGAAGGAAGGAAGGAAGTGAGGGAGGGAGGGAGAGAGGGGAGAAAGGGAGAGAGGGAGGGAAAGATGAAGGGAGAGAGCAGAGAAAGAAGGGAAAGAAAAAAGAGGGAAAGGAAAAGGAAAGAAGGAAAGAAGGAAGGAAGGAAGGAAGGAAGGAAGGAAGGAAGGAAGGAAGGAAGGAAGGAAGGAAGGAAGGAAGGAAGATCAATGTATATTTCTCCCTGCCCTTACCTATACCTTGAAACTCTCACCACCTCCCACGCAATACAAAACGTTCTCATGCTCAGTCATGCTTGGATGTCTTAACAAGATCTGAAATGTCCTAAATAACCATGACAAGTTGCATCTTGCTTTCTTTTAGTTTTTCCAGAGTTTGGCAATTACACTCTGAGTTGTAAGCATGTGAGATTCTTGATAGCAGTGATTTATTTTCCGGATAAGAGACATATTTATTTCAGTTGACTCAAAACGTGAGATAGCAATTGTTAATTTTTAAATAGAGCCTTTGGCAATATAAACACAATATAGTAAATTGGCCCCACCCATGTAAAGCATGGGTGAATGATGAAAAACAAATGTTCGCAAAAATGACATCAGCAATCTGTTCTCATTCAAAGGAAATTATTTCTAAGGAACAGAAAACTCAGTAGTGTGTGTTTTTCTATGACCTCAATACAGCTACTTTCCTAGCTGAACATTCTTGACTGCTCCCAGGAAGAACTATGCAATGTGACAAGCAGATTGAACAGGGATCTTTCCTGACTGTCTAATGCTCAGTCCTAGGAAGACATATGTATGAACTGGCAATAGTCTATTTAACATGATTTTTCTTTTAAATGGACAAATCTACAGCATTAAGTTCATTCACACTGTTGAAACATTAACTTTATATCTTAAAACATTTTTCTCCTGCACAAAATAATATATGCTAATACAGAAAACAAAGAAATAAAAAAGAAATAAGCTCATAAGCTCACCAAGAAGAAAAATACATTATTTTGGTAGACATCCTTCCAAGGTTTTAATTAAAAGCTGATGTATGTTATTTAAATATTTGATCATTTTATTCCTATGACTTTTAGCCCGCTTTTAATTTTCATATCAGACTGTAGACATGTTCTCACATCAGGATTTTTCTCTTATTTTTCAAAAATTGTTTCCTTTTTATTGTTATAAAAACCTTCTTTGTTCATACAAGAAATTTCTGACTGAAAATGCCATATTTCGAAAAATATGGAAAGAATACCAAATACCCTACAGAAAAGCTCTTTGGACTTTAATGTCATATGTATTGCAACTTTGCCAGTTTGATAATGACATACATCACATCATTGTTGATTCAAAGAGCAATTTCTTGTCAAAGAGTGAAAGTAAACGATTCCATTGAAATTATAAAATCAAATGAAAATCTATTTGTATTGACACTTAAGTAAACTCCCACCATAAAATGAAAAACACACACATACACATTTTTTTGGGGGGGGTCCGGTCGTGGGTCTGAACTCTGGACCTGGGCACTGTCCCTCAGCTCTTCAGCTCAAGGCTAGTGCTCTACCACTTGAGCCACAGCACCACTGCTGGCTTTTTTCTTTCTGCTTATGTGGTGCTGAGGAATCGAACCCAGGGCCTCATGCATGCAAGGCAAGCGCTCTACCACTGAACCACCTTCCCAGCCCCAACACATTTCTTTATATGTACACATACATATGTATTTCAATATATGAATAAATGCATATGCATGCTTATAAAAGAAGGCTTTTGCCTCCTCTGGAGTAATTCTGACCTGTTTCTAGGCTAGTCCATTCTCTTTTGACATTATGGTGATTTTAATCACTAAGGCTTCATCATATTTTTCTGGTGTCTTACAGTACAACCAGCCTTAATGCTTGAAGGTGTCTTCAAACTTGCTTTAATTATGATAGCATCACTAATGCAGGCAAGAATTTATTGCCTTGCACATACAATAGCATTGAGAAATATAAGGAAAGGGGTGGGCTGAAAGGGAGGCAAAAATGTTGAACTGGTGACACAGATCAAGACATAACCTAAAACTAAAGTGAGTAAGGGAAGGGTTGGCTGGGTTGGGAGAGATGGATGAGAATGTTGGGAAGGGTGACACTGATCACGATACCCTGTATTCATAAATCACTTTGGTGGATAGCAACTCTGTAGTATAACTATTTAAGGCAATAAAAAAGACTGCAAAAAAATATAACGGAGATGCCACTTGACACATGGTGAAGGTCTTCACTCACGGGAGATGAACATGGCACTCCTGCAGACATCACCTACCTTCTCTCCTGGGGTGACGGACACACGCCAGATACAGTGTGTGTAGGAGGGGTAGCCGTTGGGAAAGCCGGGAGAGGACAGGTTTCCACTGGACTCCTGCAGGGTTTCTCCACATGCTGAAGGGAACAAGAAGATGGGAGGCTATGCATTAATTTTCATAAAAGATATAGGTATAATAAAGTTATATATATATATATATATCTTTCCATTGATTTTCGTTTTCATTTTGTTATCAATAAAAGGTCTTACTATGTAAAGAAGTCAGGCTGGTGTCAAACTTCTAAGTGATAGAATTAGAACTGTATGCAACTCTAAGAATAATTTTTGCTTTCCTAAAACTATTTATTTATATGTTTCTATTACAGAATTTCTGTATATCTTTAATAGCATCATTCGCGTTTGTATACATAAGATTAGGAAGGAAATGAATTGCCATCCATAGAGTTCTCTCTAGTGTTGATCTTTCTCATTCTTTCTCACACAGCAATGAAAAGGATATCCAAGTTCAACCTCAGTCAGGGAGAACCTAATTGACACAAGTCCAAGACCACATAAAATATACCATCCAGATACTCAACATGAGTTAAATAAATGAATGTTCGATGTGAACTGAATAAATTGAACGGAGACTACTATGTCAAGGTTGAAATATCTGAAATGATAATAGCCATGCAATAAAAGTGATCTTAAAATATCATGCACAGTATTTTGAAATAATTTATAAAATAATCCAGCAGAAAAAAGCCACCATGGGAAGTTTGTATCTTACAGAAGCTCTAAATATGTACTCTCTCTGTTGATCATAAATAAAAATTGCTTGAAAAGCAAATAGTATGGTTTATTTTTTCTCTTATTAACCTTGTCTTATTCATTGACAGTCGTTACCAGGCATTTTGAAATAATGAGTTATTAGCTGCATGGCACCACAATCTCTGTTTGGGTATTACTGGGGTCCGCATCGTTCTATTATGGGCTTTCTGGCTGTGTGGGACAGGCATGGCATGAGGTTTCATGAACTTAGGCTGCCTTAAGTAACTCTAATTCAAGACTGATTAGTCCAATGATGCTATTTGTCTTTATAACCATCACTCAACAATCGGAAAGACCAATCTCTTCGCTGAAGGAGACCAGGAGTACAAACTGAGATATCAACATATTACAGAGCAATAGCTACCAGCAGTCAAATTCTTGTCTCATGAAACCCTCAATAAATTATAAATGGTTCTGCATTTCTTGTGTTAAAGAAAGATAATGGCACAGAAAGTATAAAATAGAACTGTAAAAACAGCCTGAGAGGTATAAATATTTATTCCAAAAAAATAGATACTATATTTGTACAACAAAATAAATTTAAAGGAGCAATGTTTATTCTGATGTGACAGCCAGACAGAAGGAGCTTTAGAAGAAAATGAAAATGTTCAAGGTCAAAAATACATAATTTAGCCCAGTTGGATGAATCATTTAGATATTCCACTAATGCTTTACAGAAGTAAAAAAAAAATGAGTGGAGGTTTTATTAACATAAATAATGTGCTTCCAAGTAGGAGATCAGTTTAGATGCTAAATCATGATTTGGGGGTTGAGTGTGTTTCAATGAGAAAATTATAATTCACAACTGCTTCAAAATAAATTTTATAAGGATTTGATGTCTCACTAAAGCCACACAGCATGCTTTGAGTAGATTCCCTAAAGTGGAATTAAAACAAGTGAATATATTTAATTCACAAATGTATACAAGCAATATGTTACTTTGATATATGTCAGTGATTCTAAGTACAGAGTAGTTACAGAGTCTACAATATGACCAACTTAGACCACTGGAGTATTCGAATTAGCATCTTCACTCCATGACTTTACCCCCACTTTTGCCAGTTGTCAAACATCTTGTAACTCACTGGAAATGTAGTTAGAACTTTTTTATTTGTTTGGCAACACACTGATGAATTCCTAGCAGTAAGATTTCCATTTTTATGCTGTTTTCTTAATGTCCTTGCAAAGAAAGAAAGCCCTCACGGAGGACCTGATTCTGGAAGGATACCCTGTTGACATTGACAAGGAAACATTTGAGAATGAAATCCTATTCCTACTTAATGACAATCAACCGTCCAATGTTCTTGTCTAAAAGAAAGCAATGTGCTGTCTTTGTGCTTTACATTCAGCTTCTGGCACTTTGTTTGTAGGTCTAGGTGCTCCAGGGGTCTTTCTCCCTCATTTTATGATCACTAACTATGAAGTGTTCATGGTTCCCCAGCACAGTTGGTCAAATCATGGCATATGTATCTGGAGGCGCACAGTCAAGCAGAGCCCTGCGTCTGCATTTCTACAGTTGCAATACCTGGACATCTATACAGCTTTCTTGCCTGGGCAATATCTCCTTTGCTTAAACGTGTTCTCTGACCAATGGCTGGACGTATACCATTATCATCACGGGAGGGGAGAATGGTATCCAGAAACATCCCCCTGAACAAAACAAAAACAGACCACACTTAAGTCATCACATTACAATTCACAAATCTAAGGTACATTTTTTTTCCAATTCAAGTCAATCAAAGGATTGTTTTGCTGCAACCAAAAGGAGTAAGAGGAGGAGGAGGAAGAGGAGGAGGAAGAGGAGGAGGAAGAGGAGGAGAGGAGGAGGAAGAAGAGGAAGAGAAGGAGAAGGAAAAGGAAGAGAAGGAGAAGGAAAAGGAGGAGGAGGAGGAGGAAGAAG
>NW_012267220.1:3833399-3875380 GCF_000151885.1 Dipodomys ordii | reverse complement strand
GAAGGAGAAGGAGAAGGAGAAGAAGAAGAAGAAGAAGAAGAAGAAGAAGAAGAAGAAGAAGAAGAAGAAGAAGAAGAAGAAGAAGAAGAAGAAGCTCAATACAGAACATATTTTGCAAGGGATGGGAATAAGAAATGTACTCATTACCTTGCCCATGTAATTGTAACCCCTCTGTAAGGAATTTTCACAATAAAAAAAAAAACCATACTTTGCCTGGTGTGACAATGTAGCCAACCACAGGATGCCTATTTTCTAAACAATGCTTTGCCAACTGACAATGATTAGCTATCTTTTTTGAACTTGATTATGATTAAGGAATACAAAACTCTGTGCTTCATACATATGATTCTAACGGTTGCTTTTAATTTATGTATTTAGTAGGAACTGGGAGGGGAAACATGTTTTTACAGTAACTTGTAGGGTTCTTGTACCCTGCACAAGGCTGTGGGTGTTTTGATCCACAACACACACACACACACACACACACACACACACACACACACACACACACAGAGTAGTTCAAAATGTCCTTTAAATAAATGCCTGTGGTGGTTCTTGATGTTTTTCTACTTTGTTTTTGCCATGACACAGCAATATTTAAAGATGGTTCTAGTTTTAAAGTCAAGTACAATTATGTGAGGAGTCACATGGAAGAAAGGAATTAAAAGTCAAAAGGTATAACCTGAAACTCCAACCTTGAGAAGGTGTTCCTGGCGTAGTGCATGATACTGTCAAAGTCATATCTTTCCCCAAGAGAGTTCACCTCTCCAGGCTCCATCTTCAGAAAATTATACTCTTGACCTAAAAATCAGGAATGAACAAATCAAAGCATCCTTTTAACTGGTGGAAAGGGCAAGACTACATTCCTTCCTAGACTTGCATCTGCTTTTTGCAAAATGACTTATCTCGCTAATTGTGTTGACACGCCAGCCCTCAGGTACCCATGCCAGAAAATGAATAAATAGAAAAAAGTCTTTAAGACCCTTCTGAAAGAGCCATCCTGGAGTTATCCATGCATTAATTTCTGCAAAACAGAATTACCTTTTGGGTTTGACTTCTAAGTATATTCTTTTATCACTTCTTAATAATTAAAAGTCAAAAGGTACAATCTGAAAAAAATTATATTAAGTAAAGTAAGCCAGGCCCAAAAAAACATAGGTCTCACGGTTTCCCTTATTTGCAATAACTAGTATATGCCTAGGACAAGCAGAAAAGGTTAAAAGCTATGAACATATGACCATATAAGATGATGCTAAGTGAAATGAACCCCAAGGTTTTATCTTTCTTGCTGTTTTTTTTAGTGTACTTATAATGTACCATGTGATTTTTTTGTTTCTTTTGTATGATCTTTCTCCACAGTATAACCCCTGTTTTTACTGTATTTGATTCTGGTGCCCTGCATCTTGTACATACATTTTTCTAATTTGGAGAGGGTAAAGGAAATAACGAAATGCTGCAACAAGGATACAGGTTTACCTATTGTAACAGATTGCAAGACACTGTTGAAAACAAACTTTACAACTTTTTTGGGGGGTAGGGGGAGGTGGGGAGGTGGGGTGGGAAGGGATGGTAGGGGGAAAACAAAGGAGGGGGTAACAATGCTCAATAGGAAACGTACTCATATAACTGTAACCCCTCTATATAATATCTTTACAATCAAAAATATTAAAAAATTGTTTCTTTACAATCGTATTGCTTTTGTGAGTACTGTACAAATGATTATACAAATGTGTTCATCTAATGAGTTGACCATCTTCCTTTTATAATTACATTTGGCAGTGCTTGTAAAATGATCTGCTTTAGAATCTAAGAGACATTATAAAAAGATCTAAGCACAATATTAGTATAAACAGTCTGCTGGCTTTAGCTATGCTATTTGATCTCTAAAGATAAAACAACAGCAGTAAATCTACTTTCATCTAAAACTGAAACAAGGTTCTACTGGGCTTTGAACACAGGGTGTCATACTTGCTCAGCATGCTTGCTCAAATGGGACTCTATCATTTGAGTCACACCTCCAGCCTTGTTTTTCTCTGGTTACTTTGGAGACCGAGTCTTGTGGAGATGTTTTCAGTGTAAGCTAACTTTGAACCACAGTTCTCTAGATCTCAGCCTCCTGAGTAGCTAAGATAATAGGTGTGAGCCACTGGCATACAGCGTCTGGGCCTTTTTTTATGAAAAATATGCTTCAGACTTTCAGTTCACATCTGCTACTTTCACTCGTGACATCTTCATGTTTAGTAGATTATTCAACGGCCTATTTACTCCTTATGGTAACATTATTTCTTGAAAATAGAAAGAAACAAACATTGTAGGTCTACACCCATGGTTCCAGAACCAAAGAATTGCTTTTAATAAACTTTAGGCTTCCATGACTCTATTTTCACAGTGGAAGCAGACAAAGACGGCTCAAGTCATATCATGTATGTATGCAACTAAACTTTGAAACATTGAGACATAAGGTGGAATTCCACTTCACATTTGGAGCTCAACAGACAACTAGTAAACCACTCACATAGCAAAGGTTCTTATTCCCACGGCCATATTTCTATCAAATATAATCATATCACATTAATTTATGAAGGACAGTCATGGAATTTCCAGTAGCAATGGCTCAAGCTGAGCTAGTTAGGAGGCAGAGATTGTGGATGGCAGTTTGAGGCCAGTCCAGGCCAAAATAAGAATTCATGAGGCGGCATTTGGACTAATGACTAAGTGCGCAATGTGTGCCTGTTATTCCAGCTGTGGTGCTGGGCACAAAGGAAAGTGTCTCCATCCTAATGACAAGGAGAAATGAAATAGGAGGATCACAGTCCAGCCATGCCTCCGCAAAGCAAAACAAGTGGATGGAGTGGTTTAGATGGTAAAGCACCTTCCTAGAAAGCATGAGTCCCCAGTAGCCAGTACTACCAGAAAGAGAGAAAAAGAGATTGAGTGAGAACTATAACAACATGCAATGGAACTTAGTAAACACTTCTTTGTACAAAGACAGAAGGAACCATCTGATGCTAAAGTGTTTTACTCCATCTTTGAATAAAGCCACACAATAAATACACTTAGAGATGAAACAATTTTTAATTAACTAACCAGCCTGTATAATGAAAAATGTATACCACACAACTCAGATATGTCCCACTTAAACATTCTTCAAAATTACAACCTGTATTCTCTCTCATGAAAGCAGCTCTTAAAACTCGTGTCAGCAAATCCCATCAAAAGATGAAACCAAAACAACAACAACAAAAGAAACCTACAGACCAGATTTTGTAGTTATTATCCCAAAAGACTTCACTTGAGAGCACAATATGGGAGCAGAGCCTCTTACTAAAACAAAATACTATGTAAAACTTTCTGAAAGAATTTAAGCAACTGCATCCAAAATTAGATGACCATGATAAGTGATTACCTGAATGTATGTGACATAGTTTGTTGTTGTTGTTGCTACTTAAAAGAATCATTGCTATAACCTGCTGAAATTAAAAGAAAATGAGCCTTTTTTATGGAAAAAAGGACAAGTCCCAGTGATGCAAAGGACCAGAGAAAATCACATTTATCAATAAAAAATAGCAAGGCCTAGAAGGCATATTCTAACTTTAATCCAAGCCTCGCAAGTTTTTTTTAGCAATTTCTTCTTATCACAGTAACCTAATGTGCATAGAGATTCGAAGCCTAGGTCCATCAGTGCTTCACAAACATTGCTTTGCATTGACACCTAATATTTTCTGAGTCAGTAAATCATAAATGTATAGACAATTCATCTCCAGTATGAATGTTTTCAGACGGCAATTGTTCTTTTATAATACTTCCAATCATTCAAAAAAGCTTAACCAATAATTCTTGCTTCTCCAATTGCCCTAAAAGTTTAATGAACAGAAAAAAAAGTTAAAAACTGTAATTTGTCTGGCACTGTATTAGTTATTTACATTAATTATATATTTCTCCCTCATATTAGATTCATAGTCATGTTGAATAAGCAACTTACTTAAAAGAAACATGTTTTAAATGTTACAATCTTTGTTAACATTTTCTTATCCATATAGTAAAATGTTTGATAGACAAAGGAAACTAAATAACTGTGGTCAAGAGCAAACCCCTTATTCCTTGTTAGCTAAAACAATTTTCAAAACTATTTCCCTTTTATTGTGCAAATCCTGGGTCTTCAACTCAGGTCCTAGGCACTGTGCCTTAGCTATTTTGCTTACATATAGCACTCTATCACTTGAGCCATATCTCCGCTTCTGGCTTTTTTGGATAACCGAAGTAAGATGTCTTACAGATTTTTCTACCCACAGGCTTGGACACATGATCCTCAGATCTCAGCCTCCTGAGTAGCTAGAATTACAAGCGTGAGCACCAGCACCTGGTCACCTTCGCTTTTTAAGCTTGCAAAGTGCAAGATGAACCCTGAGGATAGGAGAGTATAAATGTGTTGTGCTTCTCTTTGCTGTCCAACTCTACAGATGACTTCTTCAATCTCTCTTTTCACTTTTTCTCTCTCCTTTCCTCTCTTCCCACCCCCTCAGATAGATATAGATAGAGAGAGAGAGAGATTTAGATAGATAGATAGATAGATAGATAGATAGATAGATAGATAGATAGATAGATATCAATTGGCCAGTAAGATAGTTGGTAGATTAGATTTCCTATAATCTAACTTTCCCACATAATTACCAATTGATCTCTCACAATTTATTTGGCAGCCACAGTGGCTAGAAGAAAACAACTTTAACACATCTAATAGCCTAGAACTTTTAGAATTCCCTATCTACCTGGAACAATTCTACTTTTCTTCTTTTCTTCAAAACTTTTCTTAATTTTAATTTTTGGCGTATCTTTTGATTTGCCAAAGGTATTTGTTATAATTCACTTGGATAGTTACTACTTTTTCTCACTCACAGTCATTCATATATCTGCACAAAACCCACAGTAAGTTTAGAAATTTTTCTTGACATTATCTCCAATGCAAAACAGTGCGTCAATAAATAATTAAAACCAAATATATAGATCAAATAAAAATCAACACTGTTACAGAAAGTTCTAAGGGTTTCAACATTGTAACTTATATAACTATGACTAAAAAAATAATATAGCTTTACTTTGCTTATGTTTAAAGAGCACACTACCTTAGAAGAAAATTTCCATTTCAAAATTAACTTTCAAATTTCTGAATTTTTCTGGTATGTAGATTTACTGACCTTTTTGTATGCTAAAACTAAACAAAATTTTATGGTGTGGTAATTAGCACACATCCAACTACCACAGAAAATTAATTTTTAATAATAAATTACATTTCAGCTGCTGAAAATATTCTTAAGGATATGCCTTTAGTGTAGGCAAGTTTAACAGGAAATATCTCAAGAAAATACTGAAACTGTCCTGGAAATGCTTCATTTGGCTAAACTTTTTTCCAGAAATTATACTTGATATAACATGAATTTCTGTGGTTGCAGTTCATGTCAGGGTAAACCCTGAGCTCTTTGTAGATTCATTTAACATAAATTATAATGCTAAGTAAAATGCTTAAAAGAAAAAAAATCATTAAGTAACATTAATTTAGGTTCTTTCAATAGAGTTTATGAATAACTAGATGTTAAGAGAGAAAGAGAGCCTTAACAATGCATGAGATCATTCAATCTCTAAGAAAAATAATACAAATACATCATGGGTAGTTTTTAATAAATCAAAGTTTTTACTGTATGAAAAATGATGACACTCTTTACAAGATAATTAAGTGCACGTGTCCTGAAAGTTCTCACCTGGCTGGATATTCTCTCTAATGATGGTCACATGGTTGTCTCGATCTGGCCGTGTGTGCTCATGCCAAAAACCTATCACATGACCTAGTTCATGAACAACAATTCCAAATTTATCACAGTTCTTTCCAATGGAGATGGCCTGAGGACCATTTCCCCGCCGACCTACATAGGAACAGCATCTGGAACAAAATAGATGTGCATGGGGAATTGGAAAAAACTCTTAAAAATTTACAAAATTAAGAGAACAGGGTCAAAATGAATTGATCAAATGATTAAATAGACTTTCACTATTTTATCTTCCAATATAAATGCATCTGACACACCAACCATGTCCTCCCATCTTATTTTTATCCAAATCTAAGGCTTTAAATTCCTATGCATTTTAACCCATCCCATCCCAATAGATAAAACAAGATATACTCACTGTAAATCTATTACAGCACTTGAAGGCTTAATAACTCAATAATAAAAAGAAGAGAGAGGTAACTAGTAGGAAACGGTGAAAATCAATATATACTTTCCCCAAATCTCAGAATAATTTTTAAAATAATATGGTTTAATTGTACACACAGTACTCATCCCATACTCATTTATCTAACATAAGTTAGACACAGGAAAACAAGACACCCTGCAAATTTTGGAGATTTAAACTAAAATTCCTGCTGCTTTAATGTAATAATGATAAAACTGAATAACCTGATGATAGCATAGCAAGACCCAAACTGAGTCATGCTTGGTTTTATGATGAGAACATAGTAGTTTGCAAAAGCAATTCTGAATGTGAGCACTGTTAGGGAAAAAGAGGTATATGAACTGCCCTAATCATTGACCCAGCAAGATACAGATACACAGATGTTCATAGAGCAAAACTTCACTGAGGGAAGCTCAGTCATCAGTGAGAATGGAGAGATTTCCACTGAGAAGAGTAAGGGGGAAACATTCTAAACAGCTAAACTTTCATGAGCAAAACACAAACGTATGATAGTAAATGAGAAAGAGTAATCTGGGAAGATAAAACAGAGTGTGAAATCCTAAAAAAATGCATTTACTGAGACCAAAAATTGAGTGATTAAGTAGTATGCTAAGTCCATGTTTATTTTTCTAAATTTAAAGGTGGGAAGGAAGATGTGTTGATCTAAAAATACTATGTATTTAGAAATAAGTAAGCTGATCTATGGCTTGAATCAGATATTCAGAAGGAAGGGAAGGAAGGAAGGAGGGCAGTTAAGATGTGAACTTTTTAAATATTAAATAGATGTATACAAGTAGGAGGCTTTTCAAGTGTAACCAAAATCCATCCAGCCAAAATTAGAGTAATTTGGACAGAAACATCACTTAATTATTAAACATTGTTTAATAATAATTTATAGCATTATCCAAAAGTATCTAGAAAGATAATGATGTCTAAATTACTGCCACTCATAGCCAAAATTGAAATACATCACGTGTTTAAATTAAACTGTGTTCTAGGAATGTATGGCAAAATAAAGATGGAATACATGGCAAAATAATTGAAACCCCCTCCCTCTCCAAAATTACCACATCTCATTAGGTCAAGGACTAAAAGAATTCTTTATTTTTACTTCTGTTTGTCAATTTCACCACAGAGCGTTCAAACAGCTCTAGCAGATTAACAAAATTCTTCTTTTTTAGAAGAAATCTTAGCTAAGAAATCTAAAAATAGAACTATAAGAACAGTTGGAAGCTACCCGGAGGCAGAAACAGAAAGATCCTGGTTCCAGGTGGACCCAGACAAACATGAACAAGATCCTATGTCAAAACTGATCCAGGAGTCGTCCTAGCTACTCAGGAAATGGAGGTTAATAATATCACCACTGCAGGCCAACACAGGCAAAACAGTGGGAGATCCTGTTTTCAAGACAACCTGAAGCTAGGTGTAAACAGTTTACAATTGTAGTCTCAGCTTCTTAGGAGTGATAAATCTGAAAGATTTATAGTTCAGAACCAGCTCAGGCAGAAATTTCCACGTCACTCCATCTCTAATACAACCTGTTAAAAGTTGTGCAGGAAGCATGCTCAAATAGAGAAACAGCCAAAATAGCCAGATGGACAAGTGTGAGGCCCTAAATTCAAGCCCCAATACTGGCAAAAAAAAAAAGGTTAGGAAATCTAAAAGCAAACAATGACTGGGGGTATGACTCAATTATAGCAAGCTCGAGGTACTGAGATTTTAAAAATTCGATTAGAAAAATCACTATTTTGCAATGATATATCCACTGGTCCATCACAAAAGTGGTCATAAACTGCAAGTCCAGGTACTTACATAGCAAGACATAAACAGATCATATAGTCTATCAAATCTTAGGAAAAGAAAAGGCTGAGTTTAATCATAAATTTGATTCATTTAAATATGAATTCAAATGCACTAAAAAAACAGGAGAGAGAAGTTTGAAAACTTCTATAACCAAAGACATTTTAAAGCACACAACACAGCTTGGAAAACTGCTATGATTGCGTCTTGGCTGGACGATGGGATTTATGGGGAGATGTGGTGGCGGAAGCAGCTGGAAGTCGATGTTGTGGTTAGTTTATGACATTCTTTAAATGTCATATCAAGGAATCTGGATTCATTCTCAAGCTAGTATTTCCCAAAATGTTCAGGGATATTATTGATGTACATGCCTTGTTGTCCAAGGAGCTGGAATGAGTGCTCTCTTTTAAAATAAAATGTAAAATGTCAGTAAGGCTGTGGAAATGCATATTCAGATGTAACACAGCATTATCCCAGTTCATGGAATTTAAATTTGAAAAGCAGGAGTTTATCCTGTAGGAATCAAATCTGAAAGACACCACCTATCACAGGATGTAGGAAGCAACAATTCATCACAGAATAGCTACCATCTTGCCCTAACCATCAGGTTTATAAGGTAGCAGCAATAACAGCAAAAGGGTGAAGAACAGACAGAGGAGCAGGAGCACATTTCACCCATGTGTGAAATGCTGGGATGTAGATGAACTGGTTCCTGGCATAGAATAGAGAGAAAAACCAGCATAAAAGGTACATCGCAGCACTGTGGAGTTAACTCCACAGATTTCTACAAGGACCCCAGGAGAAACACTGGACAGAGTCACTCAAAGTTCTAATGAGGTCAGTGGAAATGCCTTTGTTACAAGAGAAATTAACTGTGGTCATAGAGACACCAAATTCTGTGATCATCACAGTAAATGTGTCTAGTAAGACCATGTCCACATTAAGGAATGAATGGTTTTAATTTCCTCTCCTTGTCTTGGCAACTTCCTGCTATCCTTCCATTTCTACTTACCCACAAGGCCTATAGGTGAACACAATGTAGCTCTCTTCATCACTCCTTTCAATGAAAGTCACACACGTATGTTTTTCCCAGTGCCTCATGGCCTGCTTGAACATGGCACGCTGGCTGCCTGGGGGGAAAAAAAATCACATGACTTTAATAAAACAGTGTCTGTGCCAGGACGGAGTGCTCTGTGGTAGCTTCCTCCAGTCTGAGCCTGGCTGGGTGGCTAAGAATGCCCTTGTTATCATCAACCACAGAAACCTAGCTTGGAGCACCAGGAATGAGTCATTGCTGAGAATCCACACTCACTTTGTTAAAGTTTACTACTTCTACAAATATGTTGGTACAAGGCTCCATAAATGGTGTATCCATTGTTCCTGTCCATGAAAGAGAGATTAGACCCCAGAGTTAACAGATACACTTGAACCTCAGTTTCAGAACAGTACTGTACACTCTTACAACACAAGACTCCAGGGAGTTGTTTTCAAGCTCAAATCTTTTCAGTTAGTAACCTATGTGAATTACCGTATTTCTCCAAGTTTAAAACTGGATGCTATGTTTTATGTAGTACTATTCTAAATTTTAAAAAAACAACACACTCAGTCTACACGGTAGTTTTTCTTTCTTCACCACAACAGACATGCTGACAGTATCTTACCAGTAAAGTTGCCTCCAATGACATAAGGAATCACACCTCCGGGCCATACTCTTTCAGTCCGAGATGTAGCAGCTCTGGGAACTCGATTTTTCTCATATTGCCCTGAGAATTTTAGAGGTATTTTTGCCTTCACTGTGTTGTTTTGCTCCAAGCCTGCAGTGACATTTAAGACATTCTGTGAAACACAAGTCATGGGTCAAGAAATCACTTACCTCTTAAAGGACAAAACTTTAAAATGTCTTATTTAGAGATTTGCATAAATGTGCCTGGAGTCAAAAAAATTAAAGAAATACGTACTTACGAAAACATTAAAAATAGTTCAGTATTTCACATCCAAGAACTATTTCTATTCACAGACTTGATGCATATCTATACAACAGCAGATATGAGTCAGGTAAGCTTGGAAGGCCAGAGAAAAATGATGAATCTCCGTGGTAGTCAAAAAGCTCCTATTTTGCCTAATATCAACTTATCTGAGCATTTTTGCTTGTCTCAGACATATATTCGTTATTGCAAATAAGGGAAACCATGGGACCTATGTTTCTTTGGGCTTGGCTTACTTCACTTAATATAATTTTTTCCAAGTCTTTCCATTTCCTAACAAATGGGGCAATGTCATTCTTTTTGATAGACGCATAGAATTCCATTGTGTATCTATACCACATTTTCTTGATCCATTCATCTACTGAAGGGCATCTGCGTTGGTTCCATATCTTAGCTATGGTAAATAATGCTGTGATAAGCATAGTTGTGCTGGTAGCTTTAGTGTGGTCATGTTTGTGATCATTTGGGTAAATGCCCAAAAGTGGGATTGCTGGGTCATAGGGGAGCTCTATGTGGAGTCTTTTGCGGAACCTCCATACTACTTTCCAAAGTGGTTGAATAAGTTTACACTCCCACCAACAATGCAGTAAGGTTCCCTTCTGTCCACATCCTTTCCAACAGGTGGATCCATTGCAACAATGAGATGTATAAGACATTATGTCGAAAAACAAACTTTACAACTTTGAGAGGGGGGAGAAGAGTGGGCAGATGGGGACAAAGAGGAGGTAACAATGCTTGATAAGAAATGTACTCATTACCTTGCCCGTGTAATTGTAACCCCTCTGTACAGTATTTTCACAATTAAATAAATAAATAATAAAAAACCTATTCCAAGTTTTAAAAGATCCTATTTTAACTAAATCTTTTAGCTTTTATTCAAGATTTGTATTCGGCAATGGAGTCTAAAATTATGGATATTACATAATATAGTTATAGTCGACATGCGCTTAGCCAGCTTAATTAATAGGGTCTCTCTCTTCCAGTCCTCTCAGATTCATCCTCACTATCTGCAAAATTCCAAGGTATGTAATGCACAAAACTAGCCCTCATAAAATTCTGTCTATGCTAGAGCAGCTGCATGTATATAGCCATTTATTTCCTTGCTAGGATTTCATGTTCTGTTAGTGTTTCTGCTTTTCACAGACTAGCACAATTCTTATAACTTTTCCATCAGAGTTGAGACAAATGTCCTTCCACTAGTATATACACTGACACAACAAATAGCTTCCCCGATGTCTACATCCTGAGCATGTCTAAGCTTTTGATGCTCTGGAGCAAATATTTTTGTTTAGGAAAATTAGTCTTCAAAAGCATATACTCTGAATATTTAAAATTTTGTTTTATGTGTATTGTATTCTGGGGCTTCAACTCTGGGCCTGGGCACTGTACTTGAGCTTGTTTTGCTCAAGGCTAGCACTCTACCATTTGAACCACAGCTCTACTTTGTGATGGGTAATTGGAGATAAGAGTCTTGCAGACCCCACAGGGGCTGACTTCTAGCCTCAATTCTCAGATCTCAGCCTCCTGAGTAGCTAGGATTATTGGTGTAAGCCACTGGTGCCCAGCTCTAATGCATTTCCAAGTAAAGGGAAGCTTAAAATAAATGAAAGGAATTGTCACAAATATAGAACTTAAATCAAAAGCCAGTTGTGGTGACTCCCACCTATAATCCCAGCTACTGAGAAAGTGAAGACTGTGAGGAGCACAGTTTTAAGCCAGCACAAGCACAAAGTTAGCAAAGTTATCATCTCAACAACATCTGTAACCCCTGCTACATGGGAAACATAAGCTGGAGGATTATGGTCCACTCTGGCCTGGACATAAATGCATAACCTTATCCCAAAAATAATAAAGCAAGGAGAACTGAGTGTTGCTAGAGATAAAATGCTTGCCTAGTAAGTGAGAGGCCCAGAGTTCAACTCCTAGTACCATGATAGACAGACAGACAGACAGACAGACAGACAGATTATATGGCAAGACAATGGAGAAGCCACATTTTGGCAGGTCGAATCTTGAAGTCTTTATTAAAAGTCAGTGACTGCATGGTGTCTCAGAGACCAGCAAATACGCTTAAACTGTTAGGAAATTGAGCCATTAAGACCAGAAAGGCAAAAACACAAATAATACCAACAGACCAATTCAGCTCTGGTGGAGGGTTGAAGTGGGATGTCTTGGTGACCGGAGTCAAGAGACAAGACTCAAACTCGGAGACACATGGCAGGGTTTAATGGTGCCTGAGGTGGTCCAGGCCTAAAAAGGGTCAGGTCAGGATTCAGGGTTACAGGACACTCCCAGTCCCAGGCACTGGACAGGTTTAGTAAGCTATCATCCAACTCCTTACCCTGCCTCCAGGAATTCAGGCACATCCATCACCTGGAAGGCAGGGGCTTCAGATTCCTCCACCATGAAGACAACATGCCAGACCCTACCATCCACCATGTGGCCAAGATGGTGCTGGACAGACCCAATCTCCCTACTTCAAATAGATAGATAGGTAGATAGATAGACAGACAGACACACAGATAGGTAATAAATGATGAAAATGTAGATGTAGATTAAATATATGCATATATGTATGTATATAGAGAGATGTGGTTAATAAAAATGAATAAGGGACTCTTAGCTAGCATATATCCTTTAACACTTGACATCACAAAGGTACTCTGGTTTAAATAAACCAAACTTGTATAAGTGTGATATCCATTGCACACCAAGTTAAGAATATGAGCATTAAAGATGGATATACCAGAGCCAATTCTTCTTATCCTGTCTATAAGTTGATAGAGAGCCCCTCGTTTCTTTGACACACCATGGTCTCCAAGCCCACCTGGAAAAAGAAAAGAAAATAGTTCAGTTGAACTCGTGTACTGTAAAACTCTTGCAATAATAAAAACATCACATTGATGAACAATAAGAATAAACAACACTGATTTTTCTACGGCCATCTGATTTTTGTGGTCTCAAAGTGTTAGCATCACGACTCTCTACGAACTCTGCCGAGGTTAAAAGTTCTACACCCTCAAATGCTGGCAACTGAACATAAGGAGGCGGGAGAAATGCACAAAGAAACCTCAATTACTTTATTTGGACATCTTAGTAATTGAGTCATCTATGGATAATTTGAGACATTTTTCTTCCCTGTGCCCTTGACACCACATACTGCTATGCCGAATGACAGCACAGTTGTTCTGCCCTGTTGACTGCCTTCCAGCTATTTCCCCTATGCAAACAGTATTTTCAGATGCCACAGCAGTCATGGAAATGCAAACGCTGTAAGAAGGAGCTTGTAGCACAAGCTCTACTCCAAAGCTTGGATACACTTTGAGAATGTAAAAATTAATAATAATAAAATAATGAATCAGATTAGCTTTTCTAAATGATAAGAATCTAGTAACATAGAATGAAGGGGAAAGTCAAAGGTGAGGATCTAAATGAATGTTCCGTGACAAAACATTCTCCTGCAATAGAAATTTCTGACTATGTATAGAACAGTGTATAGAACAGAAGCGAGGAATACAAACATATCTTTTTCAGTTTTAAGAACCAAGATGAGAAAGGCTAGGTTCTGACTGAAGTTAGGAACCAGAGAATTCGGCACTAGTCCAAATCCCTTCATATCCACAATTTTCATAAAAGGCTGTCCAAAGGTTATTTTCCTTCTTCTTAAATTTTTAATAGAAAAGTAAGAAAGAAGCATCACTAAAAAAAAAAAAAGGAAAGGAAAAAAGAAATCATGCGATGGAACTGATCATGACATCAGAACTAATGCAGAAGCATTTGTACATCGAAAAGTGTTTATATGTGCTTTGGGTTAAATTTTTTTTAAATAGAAGCAGAAATCCCTAAGACAATAAAACTATTCTCGGATTTTGAACTATTCCCTTCCACTATCAACTTTGCCTTTGAAATTAATACTAAAACACCTAGGTAGTAGCTAAAAACAGACAATAAAATCTACTTCCACAGATGCCATCCAAAGGAAAACTCCAAAGTCCTTATAAGGCAACTAAGAGTGTTTGTTCATTGACAAATAATAGTCTAATTATTTGCATTACACAGTCACATTTTTGCTGTGCATCTTGAGAAAAGCTTTCAGACTTTTTTCCATCCAACATTTTAGAAAGATGAGGTCATACTTAAATGTGTGCATTCCTAAAATGCTACTAGAAACCTTGTTAAACTAGGCATCTATGTGTTTGAAATGACCATTTGTGGTGACTGGCTATATTTGACAGGTCTGAAACATACAGGAATAGAGTTATAAAGGGGATTTATTATGAGGAAATAGATGTAGCATTGTGTAAGAATCAGATAATTACAAGGATAGGATGAATTACAGAATTAACAAATCAGTGTTTCAAGGCTATTAAAACAATGTTGGGAGTGGAGTAACTTTTTTGAACATTTAATAATTTTCATGCCAATTTAAGTAGAATGCGACATTGGTAGTTTACTGAATAGGAAAAAAGAAAAGGCGTGGTCTGTCACATGTTCTAAAACAATTAAAATAGACATGTTAATAAAGATTTATAGAAAAACTATAAATTGTGAAAATAATGAAAAACACAGTATACATGAATGAACAGAAAGAAATGAAGCAGTTAGAAAAAATACAGAGCTTACATTTGTAAATTTTAGGAAATTTACCGGAATTGTGCAAATTACCACTGAATTTTCACATGTGTATTCCTGTCATATATGCATTTCAAATAATGTTTTCTTATTAAGAGTATAATCTGACATATGTTATATGTTTAAAATCAAGTTACTTTTCTTCCAGTTCTATTCTCATAGGGCTTAAGTTTAAATGAAACTTAAAATTTTAATAGAGTTTTAATAAAGCTCAAATGACTGAAAATTAAGACTCCAATGTGAGGTGAGGGGAAAGTGAAAGAAATGTCCTAAAAAACATTAAAGCTAATGAAAAGTTTAACAGAAGCCGGCAATGCTACTTCAAATGAATCTAGAATGTTTCTGAGTGTGATCATCCCTTCATCATCAAAACAAAGGCTTCCACAGCAGCGTTAAGTGGGAAGCAGCAACTAGAAAGGGAATGCCAATGAATACCTCCAAGACATGTGCTACGCGTCCACTGTAAAACAAGAAGTGCCCTTGCAACGATTCATAGCTCAGATGTACATAAAGGACACATTATTTTTGACCAGTACATGTTCTTGTTTCGAGTAATTTTCTTAGCTGGAATAATGTCTTTGTTCTTAGAGAGTTTTCACTAATCTACCAGTGCTAAAGTGTTTAAAGAAGGAATGAGGAGAGTCTGCAGTCAATGCCTAGTGCCAAAATTAATCAATAAACAGTATTTTGGTATTATATACTTTATATAAACATATTATATATATTCTTCAATTAATGTCAAAATGTTGTTTTGTACACCTTGAGGCATGTAAATACCTCAAAGAAAATATGATAAACTGCTAACAACTATGGAACCTAAGAGGACAATGCACTGGTGTTTCTTAAGTCATCTTAATTTCTCCATTCGTAGTAACAAAAATGTTGTAATAAACATAAATGGAAACACTGATTCACAGTAATCCTTACATCTAATATATACTGTGTCTTAGATGCTACAAAGAAACTATATATTTAATTTTCATGAAATAGAAGAAAATCTGAACTGCACTGAGAATGCAATGGGATCAAAAGGCATAGCCTCGATTAAATATTCTAATCAGGGGGCTGGGAAGGTGGCTCAGTGGTAGAGCGCTTGCCTCGCATGCATGAGGCACTGGGTTTGATTCCCCAGCACCACATAAGCAAAAAGAAAAAAGCCGGAAGTGGTGCTGTGGCTCAAGTGGTAGAGAGCTAGCCTTGAGCTGAAGAGCTAAAGGACAATGCCCTGGCCCAGTGTTCAGGCCCCACAACTGGACCCCCCCCAAAAAATAATAAAAATAAAAATAAAAAATAAATATTCTAATCAGAACTATGGGAAAAAAGTGTTTTTCTTCTTTTAGCCTCCCATTTTTTCTCCAGTATAGAATACAGAATACGAATCTCTCTAAGAAATTCTTTCATTTTAACTAAGATACTTTAAAGTGAGAACTGAAGAATTTCTAAAATACTTCAATTTTCACACACACAATCTAAACATGTTCAAAAAAACAAAAATGGAATTTGTCTTGTGGGGTTTTCCTAAAAGTTATAAAGATAGATCTGGATAGATACAAAAATATTGCTGAAGAAGTTTCCATATACTCTATGAATAATCCACATTTTTCAACTAACTATCCAAAGCTGAGATAAATAAATAAGTCTAGACTATGTGTCCTTTCTTAGAACTGAATTTTGGTTCTGATTCAGTCATTTTCCAGCTCTATGACAATAAGAAAACTATATGACTATTCAATTTCATCTCCTCATATGCAAATTACAATCCAATTACTACTGAACTTGGTTGCATTGTTATAGAAAATTAGAAGGTTACTATGTGCAATGTACTTAACCTTACATAAAGACCTCAGTGTGTCTGTTAAAATAATACAACAAAAATCATGCAAGAAATTAAATTCATCAGTGGGACATTAATAATGATCCAAAGGATATATATGGCATTCCAAGAGTACATTCTCCACAATGAATACGAACAAGTCAGGTAATCAGTTGTACCTGTGGTATGTCCAGCTCTTCCGAAAGGGTTCTGTGTCAGATCAATCGTCCTATCTATTTGAAAGATATTTAAGTCTTCATCGTCTAAGGCAATATCACCCCAAAATACAGCTACAAGAGAAAAGTTGAATTGAAATATAAAATACTGCAGAAGTAGAATCAACACGACTAATCTAATTCAAAAACCATTGCTAATGTAATCTTAATGGGATATGGTGACAGTTAATATCTATAAATACATAGCCTGTAAACATGTGTGCCTGCTGTTTTTATTTGATTTGGCTTGGTTTGGTTTTTCTTAAATTTTATTTTTGTGGGGATGGAGTAAATCATTTCTTTGAATAAGAAGGTTATTGATGATTTACAGGGGTGCTAAACAATGGGAAATTGGCAATCATGAGCTGCACTGAAAAGATTGTAAAGGTCTAACTACCATACTGGTATTTTCTATGGATGTCTATGGCCAAAGTGGTCGTCACAAACAGGTGGAAACAGTAATAACTAAATTCCGTGCCGTGGTAATTTTATGGATCAAGGTACAACTAAGACAACAGAACATTGTTCTACCATAGCTACCCATTCGTTCACATATTTAGTGCATTTTATACATTTATAACACATTTCTCAAAAGATGACATGGCCTTTGAGTCTCTATAGATGCAAACATAGTTACCAAACATAAAATGTAAGTCAACTTTTATTTAAACTAAAACCAGGTGCCAGGCCCTTGTATATTTGAGACAAATAAGACATGGTTTATGATTTCAGGAGCCTCAAAGCCATTTCCTTACAGCCTGGAAAACACTTTGACTCCAGTGTTTTATGATCCTTAATAAAGCAAAGCTCTATAGACCCTTGTGAAATAATAGCGTTCGTTTATAACGAGTATGCAAATTTCTCTTTTAACGTCAGAAGTAAACATTAACATCACAAGGAAATGGCCTCCTTGGTGGAATCCAAACTAAACCAATTGGTCCTTCGGAGCTGCCAGACGTCACAGCCCAGTTACTCTAGGAAACACAACAAATTCAAGACAGAATATGGTCATTACAGCTCAGTGAAACTCTGATAAATGCCTCGAAACTCGGGGTATTTTTTTTCCTGCTACACATTTATACGTTTTCTTCTTTTTCATTTAACCTCAGAGTTTCTCCTGTAAAATGTAAAAATAAAGGTGGAAAATAAATTAAAATTTACAAAGTCAAAATTATCCACTCTTTAATCACTGTGTTTGCTTGGACTTGACTCTTAATGAAAATAAGCTTTAAAAGAACTAGAGTTCATACAATTAGTTAAATGACAAAACTAAGTTTAACTAGTTAGTATAATTAGTTAACTGATAACGTTTAAACGCCAATCCTAAAAGCTATGAAAAGTTTTGGGATTTGATCAAAAGTTCTTCACATACATATAAAATAAGCAATTAATTAATTAATTTATCCATTTAAATTCTGTCACAACACTGCCATTTGGTAAGAAGGAGTTAGATTTGTTTATAAATTTAGGCATGAAGATAGTAGAATTTAGTTCAAAGTAAGTTTTTCACTGCAACATGAAAAAGTCATTCTGCAAAACTAGCTATTCAAGGGACAGAGAGCTGAGGATCACAGCCTAAAGTCTGAATGGCAGGCAGTCCATTAGACTCTTATCTCCAATTACACATACAGACAAATACACACATATATACATACACACACACACATACACACACACACACATACACACACACACACCAAATGTAGAGCTTTGATTCAGTGGTACACCACTAGCCTTGAACAAAATAAAAACTAATAAATAGGATACTGCCCATGCCCTGAATTGTACCAAAATAACAGAAACCAAAACAAATCTGAATTTTCTTCTCAACCAACAATTCTGTCCTGTCACCAATAATTAGTTTATTGACAAATGTAATAAATGTAAGTAGATGCTCATTATTGTCTACTGTCATGGAAAGAAGCCTTGAAAATCATTTTACAAAAACATTTATAATGCCACCTAAGAGTTTGATGCCTCAAATTAAATCCATATTGTAAACTTGTGAACTTGAACCTGTGCATCAAACACAAATAATACCCCAAAGTCCCTGAAGCCACTCATCTCAAGAAAAACATGATCTACCTAATTTAAATATTTTGCGAGTTATGCTATAATGCTGGTTGGTTGTCATTGGGATAAATTTAGTATTGGTTCAATATCTTAAGGTAAATCCAACTGTGCTACTTTTCAACGCAGCCATCATGTGTGTTCCCTGCCAATAGTTGTGGACACTGCCTGGTAGACACTCTGCCTCTGGTCTTCTTAATGTGAAGCACTGGGGACAACCAGAGACTGGAACACTGCTTCTGAACTTCACTCTGCCTAAGACCCAGCAGGTCTTCGAGTTAGAATGTCTAGAGAAGAACCTCTGGTCCTTACATTTTAACAAATGATTCTCATTGTTACCATCTTTGTTATCATTTTTCATCCTTACATAATTGTACAAAGGAGCTGCCATTTAACAACGCAGTTTATATAGAAGGAAACTTTTCCAACTAGAATGAAACTTTGCTCTTGGGTGATTAACTTGAAAACAGAAGCACACCAGCAGTCAAACTGCGGATTTTGCCAACCCTATAGTCTAATAAAGTAAGTATCTGTAGAATAGAATTCTAATGTGTTGGAGATTTCATTTTCTTGTGATGGCATTTCATATGCACGAGGATCCATGCACCAGTGGATTACATCAAACCCAAGCCAGCAAGCATGAATCCTTTTACAAAAGCAAAACACTTTTTCTTGAGCAACTAAAAAAAAAAAAAACTCCCCCGGCTGGAGAAATGATGGCTTGTTAGAAAGGAGACAAAACCATTCCAGAGGATATAACTCATTTTATTCATTTTTTTCTAAACTAATAACTTCAAAATCATTTGGCACTTCTGAAAACTTCATTTATTGCTCCTGGGAATAAATGGAATAGCAAAGAACTTCTTTAAAAGTAAAGCAATAGGTTGAGATGAAATGGTTCATCCATGTGTAGACCTGTGGCCCACATATGTTCTTTAAGGCTTGATTTTATCAAAAGAAAAGAATAAACATTTTAGAAATTTCTCTTTTGTATATAATTTTTAATGCAAAGATGCTGTACAGAGGGGTTATAGTTACATTTCCTATCGAGCAGTATTACCTCCTCCTTTGTTTTTCTCCTACCAGTCCTTCCCTTCCCACCTCCCCAACTCCTCCCTCCCCCTCCCCCAAAGTTGTAAAGTTTGTTTTCAACATAGTGTCTTGTACATCTCATTGTTACAATGGGTCAACCTATACCCTTATTTCATCCTTTTGTTATTTCTCTTTCCCTTCCCAAATTAGAAAAATGTATATACAAGCTTCAGAGCACCGGAATCAAATACAGTGAAAACAGGGCTTATAACATGGAGGAAGAACATACAACAGAAACAAAAAAATCAAATGGAACATTATAAATACATTAAAAACTACATCAAGGAAGATAAAACCACTTGTGTCTCTATCTTGGGGTTCATTTCGCTTAGCATCATGTTATGACCATCAAATTTTCAATATCCTCCATAGTTCATTTTATTAGTGTGTACTAATGTGCACAAACAAAGTGCAATATCACAATTCCACACATGCACATCATGTATTTAAACCCAATTCGGTCCTCCTATTTTTCTTGTTTATCCTCCCCTTCACCCATTTTTAAAACAAATTATAGCAGGAGTTTTTTTAATTCTGTTTTCATATGTGCCTATAAACTTCTCCAATTATATTCATCTTCCTTCAGCTTCTCCTTTTGGTCTCTCCCTTATGTTTGGTTCCATCCCAAAATAGCCATTGATAATATTTTCATTAAGATTTAGATTCCACCTATAAGAGAAAACTTGTGATATTGGTCTTTCTCCATCTGGCTATTTAATTTAACATGATGATGTCTAGTCCCATCTGTTTTCCTGTAAATGAAAGACAGATGGACTATAGACCACCAAAAAAAAACTCTTAAGTCTCATAAACAGTTTTGGAAAAGGGGAAAGATTCCAAATCAACATGCAAAAACTCTTCTATCTCTTGATAATGAACCTGCTGAGAAAAAAAATCAAGAAGACAATCCTATTCACAAGCGCCTCAAAAAATTAAATACTTAAGAATAAACTTAACTAAGAAGGTGCTTTTTACATAAAAACTTTAAAACCCTAACAAAAGAAATCAGACATAAGAGATTGGAAAGACCTCCTATATTCATGGATCAGCCGAAACAACAGTATGAAAATGTCCACATCACTACAGGCAATCTACGGATTCAATACAACCTCAAGCAAAGTTCAAAGATATTTTTTACTTAAATAGGAAAATAAATACTAAAATTCTCTGTAAGCCAAAAAGACCCTGAATAGACAAAACAATCTTGAGCAAAAAGAATAATGCTAGAGGCATCACAACACCTGACTTTAAATTATGCTTCAAAACTATGGTAACAAAACCAACATGGTACTCACACAAAAACTGACAAGTTAGACTAGAATATCCAGAAATAATAGGTACCCCATCTAGTTATCACACAGTTTAAAATACATAGTTTATATTACACACATCTGAAGGTTTTACTGATTCATCTCTACTGGAACTTAAGTATCCCATTTCTCTATGCTTAAATATTTTATTTATGCATTGGTGTAGCAAGCAAAGGTGGCAATTTGTATTTAATACATATTTAAAAGCCTACATTATTATGAAATGTTTGCTATATCAGTTCTAAAAATATATGAAAATTTAGAATTCTTATCTTTCTATCTATCTGGTACTTGCTATTTATTTTTCATACACACATACCCAAAAAAACACAAAAAAAGAGGAAAATGGTTTGTTTATAAAGCAGTTATCATTTACTTGCCTGTTTAACACAGTGGTTTGAGATTAGTGACATTTAAATCAAAGCAATATGGAAAATGGTTATATAGACTAAAATCAACCCTCAAGAGCAATTGTAATGGTTATTATCTACTTGGAATTTATTTAGATTCCTATGTTCAAAAGGAGAGTTGGGAGTCAGGACTAACCAGTAGGCCAAAATTAAAGGTCAGAAAGAATAATTTTAAAACTACACAGAAACCCACAAGTTTTGTTTTTTTCTCTTAAAGGTCAATTGCCCTCAATGTACTAAAAAAATTTTAAAGAGCAAGAGAAACAAGAGTACTTTTTCTGATACATATTATAAATGTGCTTTATAAAATAATGTACTGAGAACAAGTAATCACTAAAACATTCTTCATTCTATCTCTCTATTCCCAGTGTTTACTTAGCTCCTCCCATCTGAAGTGGGGGCCCAGGGATTAGTTGTAAGGAGACTTCAACTGTGTGATTTCTAAAAATAAAACAAACTATATGCAAGCCTATTTATGGGTAAATAAACACTGATGCCACATAATTTTCTGGGAAGAGGTTCATAGTAGATTGTCAAAAACAGTGACACACAGGACACAGAACCTTTCAATCCATAGGCTGGATGGGAGTGATATTTGCAAATTACTGCCCTCAAGAGAATCAATATGTTTACTTGAATTAACACTAAAATATTTTAGAGGTGGTTGCTACTTGAGAGACAGGAAAACAGACTCTTCAAGCATGAACTACTGAGAGCATTCCCAGAATCCTCCTCTTCCCTATGACCTACTTGGATGCCTCATGGTACTTCCATGTTTCAATGCTAAAATACAGGATTTCATGAATAGTGCTCAGTCAATTTCAGGTTGATAATAGTCCCAATTCTAAGTCTTTCTATTTCCTTATGAATGGTACAATATCATTCTGTCTAGTGGATGAGTACAATTCCACTGTGTATGTATGCCACATTTTCTTGATCCATTCTTCTATTGAGGGTCATCTGGGCTGAGTCTGTATCTTGGCTATGGTAAATAGTGCTGCAATGAACATGGTTGTGTTGGTGGCTTTACAATAGTGTTGTTTGTGTTCTATTGGATAAATGCCCAGGAGTAAAATTGCTGGGTTACAGGGTAGTTCTATATTTTGTTTTTTTTTGTTTTTTATCTGTTTAAATACCATTTATATTGATGATTTTTAATTGTGAAAATACCGTACAGAGGGGTTACAATTGCATGAGCAAGGTAATGAGTACATTTCTTATCAAGCATTGTTGCCTCCTCCTTTGTTTCCCCTTACCATCCTTTCCCATCTCCTGTTCCCGCCTCCCCAGCCCTGCTCCCAACCCCCACACCCCTGTGCCAAAGTTGTAAAGTTCATTTTTGACATAATGTCTTGTACATCTCATTGTTGCAATGGGCCCACCTGTATCCCCATTTAAACAATTTGTTTTTTCCCTTCCCCTCCACAAATTATACCAACATCAAATACAGTGAAAACAGGAGTTATACCGTGGAGGAGGGACATACAAAGCAACAAAGAAATCATCTTATAAATATGTTGGAAACAATTGCAAGAAAGAAAAAAAACATTTGAGCCCTTATCTTGAGGTTCATTTCACCTAACAGCAACTTATCTGACCTTTTCTGCTTGTCTCAGACATATATATTCTAGTTATTGCAAATAAGGGAAACCATGGGACCTATGTTTCTTTGGGCCTGGCTTAAATGTGGCATTTATATTTAGTTTTTGGAGGAACTTCCTTACTGCTTTCCAGGGCAAACACAGACCAAGATGCATTATATTCATAAACTACTTTGTTAAATGGCAAAAGTATTCCAAACATATACTACAAAATTAAGAACAGTAAGGGAAGGAATGGTGGAAAGGATGGTTGAGAATGTTGAAAGGGATGGCATTGATCAAGATGCACTGTATTTATAAACTTCCTTATTGAATGGCAATTCCTTTGTACAACTACTTAAACATAATAAAAATATTTTAAAATTTTTAAAAATGAAGTGAGTATTTTTAAATTTAAAGAACAGAATATACATTTTTCTGGGGTAAATGATATATTAAATAAGTCTTAAAGCAACTAGAAAGTAAAAGAGAAAGACAGGAAAGAAATAGGAAGGAAGAGAAAGAAAAGAAAAAGAAAGAAAGAGAAAGAAAAGAAGGAAGGAAGAAAAGAAAGAGAGAGAAAAGAAAAGAACGGAAAGAAAGAAGACAGGAAGTACTCTTATTCTTTAATCTTGTGTTCAAAGTGCTGATCATTTCCAGCGTAATGTCTTGTGAGTATCATTGTTACAATGTGTTATCCTGTGTCCTTGTTTCAGAATTTCATTATTCCCCTTCCCTCCCCAAATTAGATAAATGTATATACAAGATGCAAGGTACCAAAATCAAATACAGTGACAACAGGGATATACCATACAAAACATACAAGAGGAACAAAAAAAATCACATAGTACATTAAAAAAATAACAAAAAAAACCTCTTGTGTTCATATCTTGCAGTAGTAGGAGACAAACAGAGGAGGGGGTAACAATGCTCGACAGGAAATGTACTCATTATCTTGCTGATGTAATGGTAACCCCTCTATACAGCATCTTTACAGGAAATTTTTTTAATTTAATGCAAAAAAAGAAAGTGCTGGTCACAATAGAAAATACAGGTTTTCGCCCTTATTTCCTTTTAAATAAATTGAATATTTTAACTGCTCATAAAAACAAAATTGCACCTATTAATGGTGTAATGTGACATTTTGATATACATGTATAGTGTAATGTTTAAATCAAGCTAAGCATACTTTCTCAACCATTTATCATGCCCTGATGTAAACTTTCAAAACCCTTTTAACATTTTGAAATGCATAATACATTATGATTTATCAAATAAAGAGCTCTTCAATATATAATTTTGGTTAAAAATGCAAAAATAAATGGAAATACAACATTGATTTGTATATACGTTGCACATAACAAAAATGAGGCTTTAAAACCAAACATTGGATGCTTTACTATTGCCAAGAATGAGTATTTTGAAACTCTTCAATTGAGAGTGGATTATTGTTATAAACTTAATGAAACAATTCAAAGGGACCTGGGTTTCCTTTTTATTTGTATTATTAAGATTTCTGTTCTCCTTCTCTAAAACACTCAAGCTCAGGAGGTAAATGGCCAAGGAAGAACATTAAAGCTTGGGATTTATGAGATTTGGAGAGAGAACTCAGAGGTTCAACCATAGCCAAGAGTACTTGGTCATTACACTTTTTCCATATTCTTCTTAAACTTCAGCGTTTATTAATCCTGGACTTAGGGAGAGAAAATAAGGTCATGAAAAGTCTGACAAGATCACTTGGACTTACAATGAAAGCATAATGAAAATTTCTTCACACCAAGGGCAAGAGTAGACTCTCAAAAGTCAACTATTTTTAAATATTGACAACCACTAAGCAAACTGCCAAAGAAAAATAAGATTTGGCCAAAGTTCTAGTATATACATTTTAGAGACGATGTTACATCAATCAAAAGAGGGAAAAAATCCTGTTGACATTTCATATGCACAGAATAAGTATTCCAAACTATGACACATATCAAAGTTAATACAAATTCCAAGTTGAAGGAATAATTATCTAAAGTTGTAAAAATCTCTTGATGCAAAATAAAAATTACTAAAAATGTATTTTCTGCCTACTCTAAAAAATACTCTTAAAGTTTTTTATGTTCTATCCAGCGTTCTTAAATTTCTAATAAAATAATGAATCCAATTCTAGAGTTGTTCTAAGAAAACATTTTGTATAATGTTCTTTTTTCTTCTTTCTTTCCTTTTTTTAAAGGATATTTAGTTATTTTTCAGATAGGGTCTCACATGTTTTGCCCAGGGCTGGATTCAGATTAGACTGCAATCGTTATGAGTAGCTTGTGTAATACTATATTTTCAAATACTCTTATGCTGAAATCACATAAGAAAAGCTACTCTAGATTATTGATTATGAAAAAGCAACTAAATTTACTCCAAATTTAGCATTCCCTGCAAACAACACAGAACTCCTCCACTAGTTAAATATTATTTGATCAATTATTAATCAAAACTCCACTAGTTAAATGATATTATTTGATCAATTACTAATCAGAAAATAAGCTATAAATGCCATAAAAAGTCAGATGTCTGATCTGAAATAAAAACCAAGTATATACATACACAGATGCACAATGTGAGTGAGGATCGTATCTGGAGATATTTAACACTAAAGTAATTTTTCACAATATCTGTTAGTTTAAAGATGAATCCACGTTCGTCTGCTCTTTCTCAACATGGAACACAGTTATCCTTTTTTAGTTTCCTCTTTCTATTTTAGCATCATCTTACTTTATGGACATGATTAAATGCTAAAATTTCACATAAACATCTTTCTTTTTAACTCAGAACACCAACTTTTTCCCATAACAAAAGACCCATTGAAATATCATATCAATCTGCATTTATAGTCCACAATGCCTGTGGACAGGATTTCTCAGGACATTTTTTAAATATCACCCATACCACAAATATTCATTTGGAACTCTTTGTCTCAAAAGAGAAAACACTGACAGAAAAAATTCTTTGATCAAGAAACATAAAAATAAATATTGAAACTTTTTGTGTGTATGGCCTAATATTTTCTCACACAAGCTTTAAAAAAAATAAATCATCTGTAGTTCACAAGTTTTTAGAAACCTACCATTCTTACACTGCTCACACACTGAATACATAAGCAGCCACTAGTGAGATTTGGTTTATTTATGTTTCCCACATTACACATCTTCTAAGGACCAAAACGAACACTTGTTTTGTTTTGTTTTGTTTTTCTTCCCTTGAGCCTGTAATGGTTTACATTTGTACAGAGTGTAGGAGTCAACTCTGATACATCTTTGTTAATTAAGCTTATTTATTTTCTAAATATTGACACAAGTTCTTGGAGCAAATCTTAATCTCTTTTCCATGAAGTAAGACTTGCATGTAGAATTATTATTTTATTTATTTTAGCTTTGTTTTGCCCCCTGACCAGTCACTTCTTCAACAAAGAGAAGATTCTTATTTCTCACTATTCCTCATTATCATTTTGCTTCGTTTTTATGGTAAGTTGAGAGAAATGGCTCCATTCCAACCTTTCTGGTTATTATTATCTTGTAAAAGATTTCCTCTGGGCACAAGTTAAAGGCCAGAATTTTTTCCTTTGGTTTCTATCTCCCACTGAACAGCCACAAAACAGCATGTGCTCAGTGAAATAAACTTTGTAAAATTTTAAATCTCATTGACATGGTGAAAACTTGACTCCATGTACTGATTTCTACTTTTTCTCTTTGTAGTGTTGGCTACTTTACATAATTAAGTGAATAACTGCAGAGAATTTAATTCATACCAAAACAAGCCAAAAAGTCCTAAGGTTGATATTATTTTCAAAGTTTCAACATCTTTAAACATTCCATAAAATGTAGGCAACTTACACTACTATTAAATGTGTAGTATAATAAATATGTATGGTAATTTTAATAATACTTAAGATTAAGTATTCTTGCCTACGTTATACCCTTTGAGACTTGGAAAGCATTAGGGGGATTGTTAATACTGCGACATTGCTAATAGACTTGACTTTAAAAAATACACTTACAGCTACAATTCACAGGATATAGTGTTATCACAGGGTCACCCAGCTCTTCATTGGAGCCATCATCTGTTGATGTTTCCATCTGAGGTCAATATGGTGATTCACCTAACCACAGCAGTCCTCTAAGTACCTACACTGACCCGTGAGGATAATATACACTCTTGAAAAATGGAAATGAGGCACAGAAAGAACATCTACAAAAGGCAAATGGGAGTCCTCCATGGCTTATGCACTGGTAGAGACATAACCCCCTCTGACTCTACCTATCTTTTACATGTGTTTTTTCAAAGCTGATAAGTAAGCCGCTAGTGTACTCAGGATAATAAAAGAAAAATATATGAGTGCTACAATCCGAATATAAGCATCCACACTAAGAAAATCAAATCTTCATAAATTCCAGCAATCATCATCCTGAACGCCTTATGTTTTAATTTGAATAGTTAGAACTGGAATAGTAAATCTTAACTTGAAGATACTAATTAGAAATTTGGCCCAGCCCTACAGTATTAATAATTAATGTTAAATGCACACTTTGACTCAAAGCTTTTGTGTAACTATTTGGACTCGAGATAGAGCTGTAATTTTCCTTTTAAACTATTTTCAACAAAACTTACTGTAAAATCTTTTTATAATAATTTAAAAACAGACCAAAATATATCTGAAGATTTACATTCTCTTTTTGGTATACTATGCCAAACATACCAAATAATCACTGTCTTCTTTGGAATTAGTGCCATCATTTATAGAAATATTAATTTAACTGAAAAATAATCTCCTTTTGAATAAAACTGGACAAGAACAAAAGCTTACAGATAATGAAGGAGTGTATCATCTGTTCCTATAAATTTTTGAGTTCAAGATAATTACATCATACTATTTATTATATTACATATAATTATATTTTTGAGTTAAAGATTATATTACTCTTTTAGTTACATGATTTTAGAAATACAGTATGTTAGCAATTAGGACAGAAATTATAAAAGGCTCATTAGTATCAATTCGTTTCAATAATTAATAAAATTAATTTATCTTTAATTCTATGGGGGGATTGGAATGTTAATAAAATGAACACTTACTCTAAAAAAGGAATAAAAAATAAGGAATTCACATGAAATGCTTAAATTCCATTTTTATTATTTCCAAATTTTGGGACATTTCATTATGGTTTGTTGAACTTACATTTTGTATCTTAGGTACCTGGAATTCAATACTAAATAATATAATCCTCTATGTTTGGAAATTATCACTTAGTATATAGGACAGGCTCTTGTAACAGCCATTCAGAGTCAATGGTATAAATGAACTATTTAGCCTCCTATTTATCATTCAAGAAGTCATAGCATATTCAGGCTCTTTAAGGCTCCCTTGAATTGTGAGAATATTAAAAGTAGACTTCACTACCAGAATTAGTCACATTGCCTCAGCAACAGCTCATGGGGTATCTGGTTTTACCAGTTTTATACCTTTGGCCCTAATTATACTTAATCCTGAGTATCTCTGAGTGACAGCTCATCACTACAATTGGCCTGGATTACACTTCAATCGCATCTTTTTTTCTCTAAGGCTATGGCTATACCAGTCAGTGACTTGCTACTTCGCAAACAACCATTAAATAAATTCAAGAAGAATATAGATAGGATAGAGGGATATTTCTAGGGAGACAAATGAAAAGTAGGATCTACTTTTGATGACTTGACTCAAATTAAGGTTTGGCTTTAACCTTAATGAATCTGAAACTCCCATTTTGTCAGGGTCCCACAATCAACAACACTTGGAAAACCCAGACAGTCCTGAGAAAACTCCTAAGATACCATAATCATGAAAATCAAAATCCTACTTCATAAGAAGAAATATAATTGTAAAGGGAATAGTCAGGATAGCTGAGCAACATACATCAATATAGATAAATACACATGATGAAAAACAATACTCAGAAAATGCCAGGTGAGCAGCAAATCAGAGAAAATGAGTTTACTTACAGGATTCTTGTGTTTAATGCCATCAATCCATTAGATCTTTGGGACAGTAATTTTGTACGTGGACAGATTTGAATAGGCATCTTCAGAATTTGCCTTTCGGACTATTTTTCTCTTTGCTTTCATGTCTGTCCTATCCTCCCCAATTAACATATCTTTTCATCATTTATATTAACAGTTTCAGTCAAGGAGATGGCCTTCCCTCTGTAGAAATCACAATATATTTTGGCTCTACAGAAAATCATACCATCTTGCTTTGCAAAAATCTGGAATAAACTGGCAGACAATTTCTTTTCTAGTCTAAATATACAATTTTTCATAAATAACTGGTAGACTTTGCTTGCTAATATGTCTAGGCATGCTATTATAATTATATTTAAGGGAAGATTTTCCCCCATACAATAGTCTAGGTATTCACTGCCTCCACTGCCTCTGTAAATATGGAAAGGGATGGATGAGTGTCACTACTATTGGAATCTTTTCTTTGGAATTTTTTATGATATGCTTTGATAAGCTGTGCAGATCCAACCTCAAGATGGAGGAATCGATCCACATACTGAAAAACTGTGCACTATAAGTCTTCAATTGTCAACTACTTTAGCTAATTGCTGCTTCATCCATAATCACTGTTTATAGCCAACATTCAATGAATGATCAGTGTGTAGAGGGTACAGCTATTTCCTTCAATTCAACTTAAGACATCCAAGCTTCAGAGCTCTGAATCTAATCTTTATCAAGACTATATTGTAGCCCAACATGTTGTCTAGTCCTGTTACTTTCTCTTGCCTTTCGTAAATGGAGACCAAAAAATTCTTCCTAGTAATCCCCTCAGATGCTAACCTCCATCCTCTGCCATGTGACCATTGCTACCAACACTGGTACCAACTGAAACTTCATCACAGCCCATAGGTGAAACACAAATCAGTTATGAGATACAATAACAATATAATCATTAAATATTTCTCCAATAGTAATGGTAGATTCTAAAAGGAAACATTAATGTTATTTACCAGGTATTGACGCATGTTTGAAATTAACAAGACTGGCAGCAACTAATCAATAATGCAGACTACAAGTGAAAGGTAGGAAGTCTTCTCAGTAGCACATAAAAATATCCTTATTTTCTCTAACTTAATGACAGAAAACTAAAAATGACATCTAGGATTTAAGCCTAAGCAACTACAAAGCACCAAGGAAAATGAACTTGCCAATCTCAGTGGGCAGGCTATATAATTCAGTGTCCTACTTGGAAATAATGTAACCATAATACATGAGATAAAGAACTATAGGTGGATATATATTGTAATATTTAATCTTGACTGTCAATATTAAATTGTCAAGATTGATTCAATTGAACTCGTGTTGTTTCAGTGAGAGCATTTCCAAGGGGGATTTACCTAAGTGGGAAAGAAGTACCAGGAATTTGGGGCGCAACATCCTATAATCTGAGACTGGGGTAGATAAAAAGGAGAAAAAGGACAAAGCTTACATGCAGAAATAATTTCCCCTCTTCTTCTTCCTGGCCACCACAAGTGAGTCACTCCTCCATATCCTACAGCTTCTACTACCATAGACCACAACCTCTGAAACTGTGAATCCAAATAAACTGTGAGTCCTGAACTTGTTTGTGTCAGGTATTTTGTCAAAATGAGGTCATGAAAACTTCTTGGAACTATCTGATTATATGGTTTGGTTCAGAAGCTTTTGGAATCCATTTGTGAGGGAAATTTTAAAAGGCTTGTGGATACAGGGTAAGGAAATAGTACTAGAATGCTGTAAGCAGAGACAATAGGCAATTCTGGTGGGAGCTCAGAAGGTTAGAAGGCAATAAGGAATGCAGACACCGGATAGTAACACAGCTCTGTTGGAGATTTGATGAGGGCCATGCATGTTACATTCTGGTAAGGAGCTTGTCTTCCTTTGTCCATATCCTGAGATCTTGCAGGAGGCTGAGTTTTAAATAGTGAACTAATCTGGTGGAGAAGTTTCAAAGCAGACCAGGCATCCAGCCTGTGGTAGAGCTATTGATGGCTGTTCTCAGCCAAGCATGCAGTGAAAATTGCTAGCAAAAAGCAGAACAGAGGGTTTCAAACACTTGTGTTGTATCGAGAAAAGAAGATGGGTATGTAAGTTGGAACCAGGGCGGGAAATGGCTGCTGAAGAGATGAAGATCATTAAAAGAAGTTAAGTATGTTGTCTGAAACAATGGGAGGAATACCATCACAGGAATCAGATCCCAGCAATCTCAGTCCCAAGGGTTTAAAAGACTATAAAGTGTCTCTTGAAAGACTTTCCCTGAAGAAGAGAGCTCAGGGAACCCCACTTGCACAGGACTGCAACACAGGAAATTGTGTTCCCCAGATCCATCTCTGTGCCCAGTCCCTTATGCACTGTTTGGGTGCAGCTTCCACTGTTTGAAGAAGCCTGGCTACTGTTAGAGCTGACCTCGGACCTTGGCATGAACCATATGATGCTAGGTTCTCAGGTACCCACTGGATGAGAACAGTCTCATAACATGGAGAGGACTCCAGGGGTCAAAGAGAAGCCTGTGTACCATCAATGTGAACCAGCTGGAAGGGTGACCCTCAGCTACAGTGGAGACCACAAAAACTTAGAGATGACAGGGACATGGAACACCTGCTGAGCGAAGTTTCAAGCAGCCAGCAGAGCCAATCCTCAGGAGAGACCATAGGTAGGGGCTGGAAGGCCATGGGGCCAAACAGCTAAGATCTGTGTGTCCCACATCCCAGTTATCTCACAGCTGGACATGAAGCTATGATTTAATGTTTCTCCTGCTGCTTTTCAGTCTTAACTTTGGTTCTAATCCCTCCTTTCCCCCCATTTCTACCTTTCAGAATGAGAATGTTTGCAATGAGCCCTTGTATCTTGGTGTTTAAAACTTGTATTTGATTTTACAAGACCCTTGAGTCTCAGAAAAGACATTGGAACAATTGAACAATGTTGGAAATACTAGGACTGGGAGGATGCTTAGTGACTGACAGGACACATTTATTATGGGATGGATATGAGAATTTGGAGTGGGGCAAAACAGGTGCATTATAGTTTAATGTTTGGTCATCAAGTTAAGAAGGGGAAGAGTTGTAATGTTATAATGCTAATCTTCATCTTCATTTTAACACGCATACCTTTGGGTATGTTTGTGAGAGTGTTTCCAGAGAGTATTAACGAAAGGAGGGAAATTAGGTGGTCCTATCCCATAGGCTGGGAACCTGGGTAAAATAAAGGGACAAAGCAAAAAGCACGAGAGCCAGCACTTCCCCTGCTTTGGGTTGTCACGTTGGGAGTGCTGTGCCTCACCTCCCCACCACAACGGACCGAAACCTCTCTGGTTCCTCTCACAGATTGTATTTTGTATTTTGTCACCTCAATGGAAAAAAATCTAACTCATCACCTCAAAGTCCTGAATTTCCCTAAAGTTCTGAGTCTGAAGGCATCTATTCCATCCTGTTAAGGACAAATACTCTTCCCTTTTCTACTTCTTTGTTTATTATTTATTTACTGATCATTTATCTATTCATTTAATTCATTCATTATTCAGTCATTTATTTTTATTTTTTGAGATTGGTTTTACGTTGCCAAAGTTAGCCTGGAAACCACAATTTTCCTGTCTTCTTTGGCTTCCTGAGTGCTAAGATTATAGATGTGCACCACTTCAGCTAACAGGATAATTTAACCTGATCATGGGAAGTGAAAGACTCTATTTACCTTCAGGTGATCTCCTGGGAGCATCACATGGTACTCCAGGGACCTATTATGATTATTAATGCAGCATCTATTGCCTGAGAAGGGCATGGGAAATAGTGGTTCCATTTGTACAGCAATGTGGGCATGGGTGAAACCACTAAGCAAGTCATTACACCAGCCAAGGAATATTTAGTACTGCTAGCCTACAAAAAGAGAGATTGGGGAAAAAGTCCTTCATAACTTCAATTCTTTTCCCACATGGTAGATATAGGTCACCCTGAACACGTTCCATTTTATATATTCCATACACTCTTTAAACTAGAATAGCCATGATGATTTCAATAAGGTTAATTATGTAAGAACATCGTATAGCTAAATTTCAATAGCTAAAATTTGAATAGGTAAAAAAGTAAGGTTAAAAAGTCTTGGAGTTCAGTCATCCAGGGTCACTAAAATGTCTATTTTGAATGAAAATGGTCTTATGCCTTCTATGGAAAAAATATTAAGTATGGAATATGGAAAGAAATATTCTGTAATATAGGTTCAATGTATTTTTAAGGTTAAATGTATTTTAATTATATCCTCATTGTCTTTAAGTAGCTGCAAAATGTGTTATCATTTAACTAATGAGTTTATAAGTGCAATGCACTGGATCACTATCGCCCCTTTTATCATCCTCTTTCATCCCCTCCCCACGCAACCCCTCCAAACAGCTCAAAGAATTTAAGAATACTGTGTATGGCTATGTTTCAGTTAAATAATGAAGATTCCCATTGGATCATTTGGAAAATCACTCTAAATATACATTGTTTTGTTTGGGTGGCAGGTGTTTGGGTTTGTTTGGGTTTGTTTTTGATAGCTCAGAGCCTTGTACTTGCTAGAAGTGTGCTTCCACTTGAGCTATGCCCCCAGTTAGAAATGAAGAAAAAGAAGGTTTCTTCAGAGAACAGTAATATTTAAATATTTGAATGATATTACTTCTAAAAGATAGAATACCTACGCATGACAAAAATATATATGTTATCTGGTTAATAGTAACCATTCGTAGGCAAATGTAAACACTAAGGAAGTTTCATTTTTTTATTCAAAAAGGTCATCTTCTATGGTATTGGAATATTCCTTAAAAGCTGAATGCTTATATCTTACAAAGTAATGAAACGTTCTGACTCTCTCTTAGATTCTGTTATCAATGCTAATAATTCCTTTACCATTAGTTGTAGAGAATGAAAATGTGTCTGTAAATGGCAAGTGCCTATAACATACAATGCCGCATAGAAATGAGATGGTAGTTTGACAGTAATAACTTCTTATAGGACCCGAAAAATAAGAACACGTTCAAACAACATTCCTCAAAAAAATTAGTTATATTTTTCAACACTGCAATACAAAAAGGTCCATTGGAATACCGTGATTAATAATTGGGAGTTTGTTCTCTATTGCTTATTTTTATAACATCAAGACTACCCTGAAAGGAGAGAATAGCAGAGCCTAAGTAATCCATGCTAGGTCATCTCTAAAAGAATAACAACAATAAACACACACACATACACACACACACAACTCACTTATGATACTCTCTGTGATCATAACTTGTATTAATTTCTGGAAACAAGAGGAAATTTCCAATATCCTTTTCTATTATAATTTGCTTTAGAGCTACAATTGATGATTTCGAGCCCACTTCAGTAGGTACAGCGTGCATGCAGCAGGTTTATAAAAGTGTGTAAACATAAATGTTTACTTTGTTATGCATTCCAATTTCACCAAATAAAAATAACACTTCTGGTACTTAGCATATTAGAGTTATGAACTCTCTAAGTAAGAGTCCACCAAAACATGTGAAAATATAACTGTGTATGATAGACTGATTAAGCATTTCTTTATAATTAAAAACAGACACCTTGGGAGTGGCGGAAGATATCTGGCCAACAAATAAGACACAGATTTTAAAATTTAAACTGAATTCAGGTTTTCCTAGTTCCTTAATTTAATATTGGCAAGACGGAATTCCTAAGTTCAAAGGGAAAGGTTCATGGTTATCAGAAATCTCTCATAAAATATTGGAAATGAATAAGAAACAAAAATAATAATACAAATTAAAGTACTCAGAGGTATAAACTAAAGGGAGAAGATAGTTTTCAAAATATGTTTTGAATTGTGCTCAACACAAAGAATCTCAATGTGAAATTTTATTTTGCCAAGCTCAAAATACTCCCAGGTTTGTGAAGACTTAACACAAGCACATTTATATCCTGGCTTTTCACCATCTAGGCAGCACTGAAAGCAGCTTTCTAAAATCACAAAGGAATAATTCTTTAACCCAAAGAATCACAGTTCTTAAGGTGAGGTCAATTATATTGCTATAATTACAAGAAGGGAAAAACAACTCTGACTTTTAAGTTAAAAGATGAACAGTTCTAAGCCTTGGGAACTGAAATGATATTTTGGTAAAGAGTATTATGATTGAAATGATTTTCCTTAAAGGAAACGGATAATACAAAACCCTTTATCTCCTCCCTTCTTAGATTACCAATGTGACTACCACTGACTCCCATTTTTCTTAAGGGAGCCACTACCTCCATATTCATTTTAATATTCATATATACAATATACTTTTACCTACCAAAATGGTTCCTTAGTGCAGACAGAATTAGGATTGAATTTGAAACTCACAACCTTTCTCTGTAGAATCTTGAGCAGTTAGTCTATGCTGCTGTGGAGGGAAGGGAAAGGAGCTGGTGGTAGTGAGCAATCAAGAGTGTGGTCTGCAAACTAGCAATGAGCCCAAGAAAAATGGACTTCGGCATCCTTAGACCTAGAAGCAGTTTGTTTAGTGTTACAACATCAGTCCTGTAGCTTTACCATGTGATGGTTATTTGTTGAGAAGTTCTGCATTGTGGGAGAAAAACACATGTGAAAGTAATTTTAAATCTTTATTCTACCTACACAATTTCTAACCAGACAAGACAAGCTTTTTTCTCTGATATTTACCACTTAGAGAAAGGATGGGAAATCACTTCTTGTGTTGGGTGAGATCCGCCCACCCTTTTCATGGATAAGATAATAAAGAAACTTGTCAAAGTGTAAACGGAGCAGAATTCAGACCATTTTATCATTAAGTTAAACTTAAAACACCAACTTAATGCTTACTAAATAAAGGATAATCCAACATAAATTCTACTTATTCTTTTTTTAATATAAATTTTTATTGTAAAGATGCTGTACAGAGGGGTTACAGTTACATGAATAAGTTAATGAGTACATTTCCTATCAAGCATCATCTCCTCCTTTGTTTTTCCCTTACCATCCCATCCCTTCCCTCCACATTCTACTTTTTCTGGGTTTTTTGTTTGTTTTTTGGGTTGTTGTTGTTTGTTTTTTTTTTTCAGTCGTGGAGCCTGAACTCTGGGCCTGGGCGCTGTCCCTCAGCTCTTCAGCTCAAGGCTAGGGCTCTACCACTTGAGCCACAGAACCACTTTTGGCTTTTTTTCTGCTTATGTGGTGCTAAGGAATCGAACCCAGGGCCTCATGCATGCGAGGCAAGAACTCTATCACTGAGCCAACTTCCCAGCCCCTCTACTTATTCTTTAGACACATATTTACTTCTCAAAAATAGCATACATAGTATGTTATCTAGATCATTGTTTATCGCTCTTCCCCCATTTAGTGTGAGTCACCAAATACTATTGACTTTTCCCCCTACCCTTAGTACCTCTTCTGCCTCTCCCAAGGTTCCTTGCTGGCTCTCATCACCTGCTAGCTAGTCAGTGGCTTTCCTATTGGCCTCTGGCATGATCCTCTACCTGATTTACCTTTTGGGGAATACGCTTTTATATACTTTAGGATTCAAAAGCTGTGCAGGGTTAAAAAGAGTTCTAAATCTGACCACGGAGTAAATGGGTATGGTTAAAAATTTTTGTAAGCAATTCTAATATGTAGAATTGTTTTAAAAAATAAGTACATATGATTTTATCGAAGATTATCCAAACACTTCCAAGAAGAAATGCATTACGTCTTTTTTGCAGTCTGCATATCATCCCAGGATACTCCGTCAGTACTTAGACTTAGATTACTCTGATTCAGAGAAACAAAGTCATGGATAGAGTAAAAATCAAATTTTACAAAACTAAATAATTTGACAAGAGCAGCCATAGAACAATCCACATAATCTCACAGATTAAAAATGAATGATTCAAATTCTTGAAATTATGCAAGGTAATTGCAATGGACAGATTTATTTATTTTTCTGATTGCACATTTAGTCTCTTTACTGTTCACACCACAAACCCCTGAGGGCAAAAATGACAACATCTAAAAAGACTGAAAAGATGAGATTTGATGATTCATGAGAGTCTCAACTTACGTTAGTGGGAACTGGAGCCTGGATTTCTGGATGATGCTCTGGATTGTGCTCAAATAACACACAGAGACACACAAACACAAACAAACACACACAAACTCCCTAGTAAACACAGAGGTTTTAGACTTTTGACACCCTACAATCTGTATATCTCAATGTTGCTCTCATTCTATTCATAATTAACCTCATAACAAAAATCAGTTTGTTCAAGTATTTTTACACTGCAGTCTACTATGTAGCCCAGTTGTTTTCCCCACATTGTAAAAAGACGAATGAGGTGAGGCTCAGAGAAATTCAGCCAGGAAATCACAGTACAGGTTCAACCCCAGACAGTCCAAAGGCAGAACCAACATAATGAACCACGACTGCTTTGCAAATATCTTCTTTTAAAGCACCTAATCCATTATGCAAAGGTGGGTTTGTCTCTTGAGCTGGTAAAATCTTAATGGAACTCTGCCACAATTAATTTAAGTCCTCATGGATGATTCATAAGAGTTAGCAACAACACAACTTTCACAAAGGTATGATTTAGATCATGGTATTTCAATAATTACTGATATGTTTAAGGATGTGCTGCTGATCTGTTTTATTCTTCCATCTCTTGCCAAACATACTTTTTTTACCCCATTCAGGTACATTTTGAAAACAGCACAGCTATCAAGAATATATAAACGTATTTATTCATGGGAGTCATCACCATGGAGACATCTTCTCCCAGACTCACAGATAGACTATCTACTGATCTCTCCCCCTTATTCCTCACATTTTGCGCACATTATCAGCTCAAGACAATGCTGTGTGCTTCCTTCTTTCATCTAGAATATCTTTTCCCATGAATGCATGATTCTTTCATCCCTACTACAAAATTGAAAATTGCAGAGTTTCTAGGTTCGACCTTCCTGAAGCTGTGACATGATTATTTTCTCCTTGACAGGGAAAGCAAATGTAACATGTGACAAACATAAGGTGAATGACAAACTATCAAGGGGAAGGGCAACGATTGTGCTCATTGCATAGTTTTTGAATCTCTAGAACCTAGGCTGCCCCCAACAGTCCTGTTTGCCCTCTTTTGTGATCCTGTCCCTAACATGGTACTTTACTGGCTTTTCCCCCAGTTCTATTACTGAACCATGGTCGTGATTTTTTTCCAGAATCTTAAATATCTTTCTTTTGGGGAACCCACTTGCTTATCTATGTAAGTGAATTTATACCTTCGGCTCCTCTCAAATGTCAGTATGTCAGACCAATATTTACGGTGAATCTTACACACAAACATTCTTAAAATACTCCACCCATCTCCCTTGGCATTCTTCAGTGCTGCTGAATAATGCTGAGTGGCTTTTGCCAGCATTTTTATACAAATCCAATTAGTCGATAATGGAAAGAAGCCCGTCATGATTTAGATTTCAAATGAGATAAAGCAAAAAAAAAAAACCTTGAAAGATTTAGAGTAAAAATAAGATAGCATCCAAATGAGGAATCTCAGAAATCAAGAGTGAAGTTTTAATTAAATTAGGTGAACCCCAATATGTGGTGACAAATATCACTTCAAAGACACTAAAAAAATTAAGGAAATATTATCTATTACATGAGATTTTTTTTTACCACAGAATCCTTTCTTATCCATGCAACTTTACAAGCATTTTCCAGTATGATTAAATTCTTTTTTTTTATATTGACATGCTGGCCTTCTTTTCAGAAACATTTTCTCTCTCATAAGAGTTGCAAAAGAAGATTTAAGGGAAAATTTTGCTCTCCTGTGAAATCAAGAAATGTGTGTAAATGACCGAATGTCCTTGGCTAAACTGATTGAACTTCACTCATCTCATTGGTATTAAAAAAAATACACTAAGAGAAACAGTGGAGATCTATCTCAAAGGTGTTTTTAAGTAAAAAAAATAAATAACACTTCAGGTAACATCTCTGCAAACGGGAAAACAACAACTAACCCAGCTGGGTGCTGCGACATGAAGAGATATATAAATAGATGCTCCATGGAGAGAGAGCACAAGCGTGGAGAGGCAGGTAGAAGCTAGCTCCTGGTACTGCAGTGTTGGCAAAGGGAACCAGACTCCAGATGGAGAAGGGAAGAATGGAAAAGCCAAAGTATGTGCCCAGCCTCGGCTGTCCATCTGGCTGAACCTCATGGTTCCAGAAAACTGTAGACTGGATGAGAATCTGAACAATGACAATCAAAAAACAAAGGACACTTCCCTCCCACAGGGATCCCCCAATAGCTAAAGCCATAGGATAGACACGCATCCTTCTAGCACAATACTAATATAGGATGTCCAACCAAGTATGTGTGGTAGCTTGACTTCTTGAGATAAATAAGTACTTTGAACATCTTATTCTGACCTTCATTTTACTTTGTATCTTTAGGTTGTGTCTGCATGAAAGATACTCAAGAGAATGACTGAATCTGTCAGCATTGTCAACATAAATAAGTGAAGGTGAAAACAGACCAAAAAGTATCAGCAAGGAAATTTAGATAGTATCTCATTTCCTTTATAAAAAAACATTCATACTTATGCTTTTCTAGGATGTGCTTTACCTACTATAATCTGAAGACAACGGTGTATTTTTTTTTCTTTACATTATTAGACCCTTTGGCCTTTGGAGAATATTGATTTCTCCCTTTCATGATAAGAATTGGAGGAGAGTGGTTAACACAAGTATTTCAGTGAATTCTGTTGAGTCTTTGTTGACTACAACTATATTAGAATCATGAAATCCTATCGCTGTCATTCTTTGTTGCTTATTTTTTTGTACTTTCAATCTCTATAAACCATCCCTTCTCATCAGCCCTATACAACATCTGTATGAATTGTCGAAATTCTCTCCAAAATAAGCTTTTTTTCAATCTGACCACACATTCATTCTTTTTAAAACTTTCCTCCTAAAGAGCTACCTTGGAGCAGGAGGATCATAGTTAGAAGCCGGCCTAGCCAGGAAAGTCCATGAGACTCTTCTTTAATAAACTACTCAGAAAAAGATGAAAATAGAACAGTAGTTTAGTGGTGGTTGAACATGGCTCTGGGACAGCACCTAGGCCCTGAGTTCAAGCCTCAAGATTGTACCTCCTCCCCATCCCACCCCACCCCCCCAAAAAAGAAAAAACAACTTTTGGTGTGCATTGATTCTTCTCTAGCCATTATTTTTAAATTTAAATGAAATGTTTTCTTTATGCTTTTTACAGGAGCAGACAGAGACATGCCAACCATCTTCAAGCCAAGTAAAGCTCAAAATGACTATTTTCTTGCCTGTCTTGATCTAGGATCATCCATCCTCCAGAACAACAAGAATTAAATTTGTTATGATAATGGGGTTTGTCTGTGGGATTTTTTATGGTGGCCTGAGGAGAACAATGCACCATTTAATATACTTAATGCTTTGCTGGGAAAAATTCAAATAACTATCAGAGTTGATCTCATAAGCATTCTGCATGCAACGTAATGACAGCACACAGATTTGCGAGTCTCTGTCACTGTGTGGAAATGGTGTTTGATTCCTTTTATGTTCCAGTAATACTCCCTTTCCTGCCCTCCCTAGGGGCATCCCCAATGTCCACATTCTACTGACATCATAGTTAAGGTAATCCAGGCTTTGGCTATGACATCATGTTCTCCAACACTCTTCTGACATCTGCCATTTCCACATGCTTTAGGTATTTATGACAGAGAGCCTATTACTTCCAGGAACCAACACCTATATTCATACTGCTGCCATAGTAAAACTCTGACACATGTAGACGTTAAATTCACTATCTGTCTTAGAAGCGCTACACATCTGAAGTGTGGGTGTAATGGGGCTCAGCTCTTTGCACTGCTTCACATCTCACCAGGCTGAGAGGAACTGTCGGGCTTTCCTTCGGCAGGCGTTAGAGAATCAGCCATGTCCAAGCTCATTCTCCAGTTGCTGCCATTTTCCATTTTCTAAATCTCGGTGAGAGTAGCTTGAGAGTCTCTCTCCACTCCGGATGCCACGTGCTTTTCTCCTCACCATGCCTTCCTGCTGCAGCAGACTCCATCGCTGACGGAGTCTCCTTCTATCTCTATAAACTCCAGGAGCTTATGGGATTCCATGAACAAGCTAAATTAATCCTTCATTTTAGAGTTCACTGTCTTGCACTTCTACTTCCCTCTGGAGAGTTCCTTTACAGCACTACCTGGATTAAGGTTTGATTGAATAATTCGTGGGGCAGGAATCTTGGGGAGAAGAGGGACCCCTTTACAATTCACCTAACACATTTGTGTCCCTCTGATTTTCATCCCATTCCTTTTTAGATTTATATACTACATTTTTTGTTATCCTTAACTATTTAGGCAAAGAGGTTTCAATTCAACATGTCAGTTTGTGAGTACATTCATACACTACTTTTTAAAGCATTTTTTAACATCTTATGATCTTTTTATCAGAATTTTATATAGTATATGTATATGTAGTTTAATAGCTTTTTATATAGTTTATATGGTTATATGGAGCCACCAGACTTCAGCCACAGTGGCTATTATTAAATTCCACAAAGTTCTTCCCTGACTCAGGAACTGCTCATATGCTTCTCTATATGAGTGAAATACACACACACACACACACACACATACACACACACACACACACACACACACACACACACACATCACTGGATTAGCTCTAATGGCCACTGTTAAAAAATATAGCTATTATTTACCATAGCTAAGATATGGAACCAACCCAGATGCCCCTCAGTAGATGAATGGATCAAGAAAATGTGGTATATATACACAATGGAA
>NW_012267220.1:3815148-3830639 GCF_000151885.1 Dipodomys ordii | reverse complement strand
CTTGCCTTGCATGCCTGAGGCCCTGGGTTCGATTCCTCAGCACCACATAAGCAAAAAGAAAAAAGCCGGAAGTGGCGCTGAGGCTCAAGTAGTAGAGCGCTAGCCTTGAGCTGAAGAGCTGAGGGACAGCGCCCAAGCACAGAGTTTAGACCCCATGACTGGACCTCAAAAAAAGTGATTTAATCTTCATCTGCAATATGGATTAATAAAACCTATAATTTTATGATGAATTAATGAATTAATATCCAGAAGTTAATACAAAAGAAGGACCAGGTAAAACAGTTAATTGTGCGATTTTTTTCTATTATTAACAGAAGAAAAATAACCAGATCTATATCATGTGGCCCTAAGTGTCCAAGCCGGGAGCGAAACTTTGACTGGAGAACCAAAATAATAATGTTTTATAACCTTGCAAAATAAAAGCTAATAAATATTTCATTATTGTGTACAATACCCCTTCCATGTGGGATTGTTTCACTTAGACAATCAAGTCCTAGTTTACATTAACTTTAAGTACCTTTTTTTTTTCAAATAAGTGGACACATTTGCTGATACTGGACTATAAAAATTCCAAGGAATAATGTTATTGGATGAATTAATAACTTATTAATTAATTAGTAAGTTTACAATAGTAAAGTATTGAAATTTATTACCCTGATCATTTCTTAAACACCTTGCCTCATGCTTCCTCCTCATTAATTTTAAGCTTTGCTGTAAAGTTTCTACTTTTGCTTTAGCTGTTCATGGTATATATTCTTTTCATACTGTCAAATGACTTTCTATCTTCAGTTTAGCTCTTTTCTCTTCTAAGTTGGAATTACTGATTCACCATTGGAACGACCTCACAACCTCAATATATTCTGTAAGACATAAGTATTGCTTCTTCTCAAAACCTCTTAGAAATAGTAATCAAATCTTCCTCCACTTTATCAAACAGCAAAGACTTGTTCAGTAAATTAGAATGTAAGCTCTGAACAAGCAAAGTATGCTTCTCAAACTTGGGTAAGTAGAAGATACCCCCTGTCAATTAGTTATAACACTGACATAACTATAAAGACCTGAAAATATAGAAATGATATAGAAAACATGCATCATTCTCTTATATCTCAATGACTAAAGTGATTATGAATTCTCTAGTAAAACATAATCATGTGACATGCTGAATCGCTGTGTACACAGAATTAATCAAATGAGCAATTCTGAAAGACAGGATTCAGCAAATATAGGGCATTTCCAGTTAAATGAAAGGATGCTATCCCAGAAAGATAAATCAAACAATGGTTAATGCTAATGGAATACAAAACAAATCTGGCCCTGTCCATTACTGAGCTTGATCACAGGGAAACTAGACAACAAAGCTTGGCCATGTGCCTTCTTCTCTTTAGTAAAAGTACAGTGTAAGACATCGAGAAGGCCGGGCACTGGTGGCTCACACCTGTAATCCTAGCTACTTAGGAAGCTGAGATCTGAGGATTGCAGTTCAAAGCCAGTCAGGGCATGAAAGTCCATGAGACTCTGATCTCCAATAAACCACCAGAAAACCGGAAGTGGTGCTGTGACTCAAGTGATAGAGCTTTAGCCTTAAGCTGAAGAGCTGAGGGACAGTGCCCAGTCCCAGAGTTCATGCCCCATGACCGACCCCTCACCCAAAAAAAAGACATGGAGAAGATCACATGTCCACATCACATCTTTCCGAACTATAACACAGCAGGAATATCTAGGAAGGGGGAAAATGCATGGTTTCTTGCTTGGAACAGCCTCTACTTTGCACAGGTGTATATATTTTTTAACAAAGTTAAAAGTTAAAAAATAAAGTTCTCCTTTTCATATGATAAATTCAACCAACATAAAATTAGCAATCTCTTTAATGATTTTTATGTCTAGCAGGCATAGACAGACAGACAGACAGATCTGTATTTATAGATACATATGGATGTTGTGTGCATATGTATCTGTGTATGTGTATGTGTTACAATTTCTAAGTTTTACATATATATGTGAATACACAATTATTATATATTTTACATTAATTTTATGGAAGTCTTAGTACCCAAGTATGTGATACATATCTCCCATTAAAGTAAATGTAGAATCAAATTCAAATAGCAGTCAGGAAAAAAAAAATTCAATGACAGAATCAAATTGCTAATTGAATTTGTAGGCTACAGTTAAAGGTAATTTCAAACTGTCAAGCCTGATTGCTCAAGGAAACTGTGGTGTTGTGGATAGACGAGTGAGAGGAGAGGCTTGTTGGGTGAGGAAGATAACTTTGCCTTTCTTATCTTTGTTGTATGTAAATGGGAATACATAAATTAAAATGAAAATGCCCTACAAAGAAGGAATATTTAAGGAACTAAACACAGACTTCTCATTTCAAGATGTAAATAAGACATTTCTATATTCTTCTTCTCTAAGAAATTTCCTCTTAGTACTAAAGAGAGCAAGAAACCAAAATAGATTCTAGTTTAGAAAATAAAACAAAAATCTCAATGACTTCTGCTTGACATGAAAACCTGGGAGGAAAAAAATAGGCTATTATTTCAAAATATGGAAAATTATAACCACTCTATTATTTCAACTCCAATTTCTGAAAGTAACAAAAATTACCAAAAATAGCTGAGCTTAGTGGCACTTGCCTTTATTCTCAAAATAACTCAAGAAGGAGCTGGCAAGGTAGCTCATTGGTAGGGTGCTTTTTCAGTATACAGAAGGCCTGGAGTTCAATTGCGGCATATCACACACACACACACACAGAATACTAAAAACTACGATTCAAAGAAAATGACCTAAAATATACTTGAAATTTCCTTCACAAAGAGAACGAGATGAAATCTGAGAATATCAAACCATAATTCTAATGTCAACAAATATTTCAGTAAAATTCGCACTTAAAGATTACTTGTCAGGCTGGGAAGGTGGCTCTGTGGTAGAGTGCTTGCCTAACATACATGAAGCCCTGGGTTCAATTCCTCAGTACCTGCTAAACGAAAAGGCTGGAAATGGTGCGTTTGCTCAAGTGACAGAGTGCTAGCCTTGAGCAAATGAAGCTCAGGGTCCTGGCACTGAACCTGAGTTCAAGCCCTAGGACTGGCAAAAAACAGACCCAAAAGATTACTGTAATGCTGTAGAAATCTGGAGGAAAGGAGTATATAATATTCAAAGCAAGGGTAAACCAAAGGAGGAGGCTGCAATGCTTGGTAAGAAATGTACGCATTATCCTGCCCATGTAATTGTAACCCCTCTGTACAGTATGTTCACAAATAAAATTAAATTAAATTAAAAAAAATATTCAAAGCAAGCAAAATAATTTTCTTTGAAGGAAATACTTTATTTTAGAAAAAAAAGGATAATCAAGTATACTTAAGAGGCACAGGAAATGAAACTATAAGCTGTTTTATGCTTTGATATAAAAGATACAAACTTTAAACTTTGTAAATGTGGTTAAGGGTCCACAAGTGTATTCAAATAGTTAGACTGAAATACAGTAGATTCAAGGGGAAATTCAAGTAGTGTAATATTTTAGAAAGGCAAAATCAAAGTTCATTAAGATAAAACACCAGGAAGTAGATATTCAAAGAGATGAGGTGGAGTCAATGGAAAGGGGGTAGACAAATGTAAAGAGGGGAGAGCACATTCAAGAATTCAATGTATATCCTATGAAATTAAGGAGAGTGAGGGGAGGAGTGGGGAGAGAGGGATGAGCCCATTGAATGGGATGACATTGATCAAGATGTGTTATATTCATAGACTGCTCTGCTAAGTGGCAGCTCCTTTATACAACTACTTAAAGATGTTTTTATTAACTCATGAGAAGAAAAACTCTAACAAAAATTGCTCAGTGGGCTGGGAAGGTGGCTCAGTGGTAGAGCGCTTGCCTTGCATGCCTGAGGCCCTGGGTTCGATTCCTCAGCACCACATAAGCAGAAAAAGAAAGCCGGAAGTGGTGCTGTGGCTCAAGTGGTAGAGCGCTAGCCTTGAGCTAAAGAACCAAGGGACAGCACCCAGGCCCAGAGTTCAAGTCCCATGACCGGACCCGCCCCCCACAAAAAAAGAAGAGAGAGAATATGGCTACTCTTAGTCCTTCTTGAGGAATTTACTAGAGAACAAAATGACTACAGGAACACCAACAGAAAAAAATGGTTTGAAGCATTAAATTGTTACTTGCAGAGAAAAAGAAACAATGGGATAAATACAAACTCTGAAAATTATGAAACGGGGGAGGGGGCAAAATATGCAGCAAATATAAAGACATTTCATTTCATTGTCTTCAGTAATCAGAATTGGTGATAACACCAAACAGCACTTTTATTCCAAGGTTGTTGTATGTGAAACATAAGATAGAGTAATCACAGAATATTCTGCTTCTAATACTCTCCTGTGTCTTTGAGTACCAAAGAAAATTAAAGACACTAAGTAACACTCCCGTGATATAATATTTGAGCCAGAAATACCTGATTGAATACATCAGGGATTTTATCTTCAAAAATATCCAGATACACCCTAGCTCTTCCAATGAATTCACTGAAAAGGAATGAGAAATGAAGAGTTGGAATGTGAAGAAAGAAGAAAAGACAACACAAGTAGTAGAAGATCAAGTGTGTATTGTGAGTTCTGTAAATCATGTTGATGGTTTAGAACATTTTTCAAAACAGGGATATAGGAAAGGAATAGCATTGGTCTAGAGGCATGGCTACGGGGTAGTAAAAGCACTTACCTAGTAAGCTGGAGACCCTAAGTTAAAATGCAATAACACACACACACACACACACACACACACACACACTTTTAAAAGTGTTGAAGGTAAAGCAACCCAAAGGCAAAAAGTTTCTATCCTTCATTCCTTCCAGTCACTGTTGCTACCAGTAGACTGTGGTAGGCTGCATGTATTGCGGAGTAGACACTACAAAAGCTATACAAAGCAACGTTATCAAAAAAACGCTGTACAGGAAGTAATGAGATGGAGTCCTGATTGTTCTAACTTCAGGAAACTGAACCATAACAAATTAATTAATTCAATTAATCAATTCACAATGATATTGACAGATAGTGCTTGTTACAAGAAGACAGGCAAGGATACTGTCACCTTTAAAACTGTATAAATGGAAGAGTCCTTTCCCCTCCAGTTCCTGCCCAAAAGATTCCTCTGAGTAACCAAATAAGAGAAGCTAGGATATATGTATTGTGTTATTTGCAAGAGCTTAAAAAGATGGTAAAACATCCATTTTTAATATTCAAGTAATCAATCAATGGGTTAAGTATTAATAGAGGCTGAAAGGTTTAAGTTAAACTGGATATTGTACATCCACTGATAAAGGAATACAAGAATAACTCAGGCCTAATTACACTTTGGTACCCAACTGCCAACTTCAGGAAATAGAAGAAGGCAAAGGAATGTCTTGAATGTCCTGAGTATTCCAGTTGGCCAAATCTAGATTGATAAACTATTCCACTAAAAGAGTACACATTCTTCCTCAGGTAGAATATAAGGAGAGAAAGAAATGGAGGAGCTAGCCAGGCACTGGTGGCTCACACCTGTAATCCTAGCTAGATCTCGATTCTAGATTTGTATGCTAGATCTCAAGAGGCAGAGATCTGAGGATCACAGTTCGAAGCCAACACGAGCAATAAAATCTGTGCAACTTTTATCTCTAATAAACTATTCGGAAAAAGCAGGAAGTGGTGCTGTGGCTCAAGTAGTAGAGCCCTAGCCTTGAGCACAGAAAAGCTCAGGGACAGAACCTAGACCCTGAATTCAAGCCCCAGGACTGGCAAAAGAAAAAGAAAAAGAAATAAATTGAGGAGCTGGAGGCTAAAAGAGACTTAAAAGGCATCAAATGTTAAAATGAGCCACACTAGAGGATCATGTTTAGGATGCATTTTTTTGCTGATCAAATGTACTCATTACCTTATTTATGTAACTGTAACCCCGCTGTACAGCATCTTTACAATAAAATTAAATTTTCAAAAATTTAAAAAATAAAAAACCACGCTGAACAATAGTTAGCATAAAAATAAAAACTAGGACCGAGGTTGCACCTGGAGACTAGGAAGGCTGAATAGCCAGTAAGAGGCTGGCAGGTAATTCCTGGGGCAATGGGAAAGCTCCAATTCTGGACACAATTGTAGTTACAAGGGTATTCAGTTTATAATTCACCAAGCTCTCTGTTTTGTCTGCTATCCTACATCTGAATTTTATTATGTAAGACTACGTTTGAAAAGGTTAAACATGGATCACATATGTTGAATTAGTACTACCTTAAATTTATAGACGGCTAGAGGAAAAGAGACTGGTGTCAGCCAGGTAATATTTACTCTCACGTACAATCCCCCACGGTGTTCCTAAGGTAACTGTGCATTAGCCATTTCTTATTTATTGCGAGATTATCTGTCACAAAGGTATTTCTAACCCAATCTATTTACTGAAGCTTAGCAACTTCAAAGGCCTCAGACAGGCCTAAATCTTAATCCCAACTCCATTTCTTTTTAGTTTTACAGCTCAGCCTTTCTGATTTTCAGATTCCATATCTGCAAGGAAGAATAACTACTAAGTACAATTATTATTGCTTTTAACTGGAAGCATTTAATGGAAAGTGCCTAGTAACATTGCAGGTACTCAGGAAACATGATCTGCTGTTTTGATTAGAGAAAGTCCTTTCATCATTTCAGTGTTCACTTAAACAGAATCAACTTCCCAATACAGACCCTGCCCATCAGTATCCTGTAACAAAGGAAACACGGATCCCATCTTTGACTTCATGTTAACGGGTTTTTGTTTCTTTAACTCCATTCCCCACTATCTGGCTTACAGGTATTTAGAACCAGTAAGAAATACTAGGTATTTTTCTTAAAATATGCGAACTGCTAGACATTGTGACAAGCGTGTTAAAGGGTACCAGATTCTGGAGGTCAGTAACAGGGGAAGAGGCCACCAGGAGATCAGCCAAGAGGGGTGCGGGGAATCTATTGGGATAAGATCAGCCAAGGTGTTTAAAAAAAAATGGTAGAAAACATCTGTTCTGTTACCTCTGGGTTTTTTCCCCCCTCTTCAAATATACCTCTTCCAGCCCACCAGGACATCCTTCTAAAACTGTATGTGAGGTCTCTGTTCCTGGTTTATAAACACCATTTTCTGTCATATTTTTTTAAGACATCTAAATCTTAACACAGAGGCCTCAAACCTCTCCTGACTTTCAACTGCCGGGATGAAAGGAGTCGGTTTAGGCCACAAAGAATTACAGAATAATTTTTGAAAACCTTGATGGGTTTTTTTTTTAATTTCCTCTTCTAGGCAGTATGTTTTCCAGCAGATGTTCCGAAACTTAAAAGGGAAGATAAATGCCACCCTGGGAAAGAGGCAGCAATACTCAAGGAGAATTTCTATTCAACTATAAAGCAGAACAAAAGAAGTGTATAGCAAATTTGAAGCATCAGAGGAGCAGCAGGGCAAACAGGCAAACGTGTCCCAGGCTCTTCCACCAGATGAAGAAGAAGCAGTAAAGAGTTGAGAGAAGGTGAGCAACTCAGAGATATTGAAGGAAAGGATAATATGGAGAGCCCTAGAACCTGCTCTGAAGGTGTACAACTGTCTCAGAATGGAATGACAGTGCCACCCACTGCTCCATGGAGAAAGGAATCCAAGGCAGGCAGGGCATGAAGGACGCTTCACACATTGCACAGGATTGCACATCACTACGAGCTGATTTCACCAGATGGGATTTCACTGGAACAGGTTCTAAGTGGTTCTGGAATGCATAGCTCAAAGACACACAGCCAAACTAGGATGGACAGCAGACTGCAGGTTGTGTCATGTTGGTGGCCGTCCCTGGGGTCTGACTTAGTAGGGACATGAGTCCATCCTCCTGGGTTTCCACAGTAGATAACGGCCAAAGGAACCAGACCATTGTCATCATCCTCCAGTGAGAACCCAGGAGAGATGCTCAGATCAGAGGCTTCCTCTTTCCTCCACCCACTATGTACCTGGATAGCATCTCAGGGAGTTTATGTAAAAACTTTTAAGACCAGGAAGCGAATTCCATTACAATGAAACAATTCCATTACAATGAAACAGTGACTAAATCACAACCAGCAACACTGCCACCAACATGCAAAGAAAGCTTGAAAAGTGAGACACAGAAAAAGATGCTAAGGTTCTTCTTTTGCACAGTTGGCAGTCACAATGAAATGAGAACCAAATTCATGTATGTAAAGCTTATTTAACATTCTAATCCACAGTAATAAATGCACCTGAGTAACTTAGGGATCTTACTATATACTGCATATAATTATGCAGGTATCTATATATACAAGTTAAAAATAACTAACCCAACTTCTAAACTTCAAAATCCTCTAAAATCTAAAATGTTTTAGCACCAACATACACAATTCAAATATGCTTCATCATGAAACTGTTTCATGCATTAAATTATTTGAAATAGTTATAAAAGCACCTTCGGTGTGTTCATAAGTTATCATGATATATAAATGAATTTCATGTTTAGACTTAGGGCCCAGCCCAAAAATATCTTATTATGTAAGTGCAAACACTTCAAAATATGAAGCATTACAGAATCTGAAATATTTCTGACCCCGGACATGTCAGATAAGAGATACTTGACCTTTGTATGTAAGTTGGATGGAAATATTTCTATCTGATTAACATTTACACCATGGCTGTAGCAGCTCTTTCCATATAGCAAACAATTCAATAACACAATTTATTCCTCCCTTCAGGAAAACATCATCTTAGAGGACAGGTAAATTATCAAATTGATGCGTATAGTAGGCCATTTTTTTTCAGAACCAGGAGGAACACAAAACATGATTTCCGACATTGCTCTAAAATATTTTTCCAACAAGTCATTCCATCTCTTTAACGAGAGATGGCAAACAATAAGGAAAGAGAAGGAAATCTGAAGTCTAAATGTCAGAACAGATGATGGAAACCAACAATAATTTTCCAGAACAAGTCTTTATTTCTGGCCACATGCCTAAGCTCTGTCTTTGCAGTTATAAATGGTTATTATACATCTCCAGGTGGATCTATTAACCTGCCCAGATGCACAGATAGCAGCTCACAAATCTGGTAGTAATCATGGGTGAAGAGTACTTTCTTTTAGGAATACTTACTTTCTATACACCAAATATATAGAGATACATGTGTGTGTATATGTGTGTATATATATATATTTATATTTATGTTCACATATATACAAATAACTGTATTATGAGACCGATTTAATGAGTGTACAAGGGGAATTTATGACTTTGGGCATGTCTGATGGATGTCTCGTCTTCGTTACTCACATCTTTTCATCCCATACTTGCCCAAGACAGGGTCCAGAGAAGGCAAGGGTGAATGGCCTGACATTGTAATTACAAACCCCTCACCACCTATCAACACCATGTCCTACCACCATGTGACTTTCATGCAAACAGAAGTCCATGTTATATTTCTAGTCTCATAACCGAGTTCTACCAGTCACTCACCTGACATTCTTACTGATCTTCTTACAGCAGCATTTCTACTTTGCTATTCATAGCCACAGCCACAGGTCTGCTTACTAATTAATTCAGCTACCTGCTAAGAGCTCTCATTTGCCTCAGGCCCGTACCTCTTTGGTAACTGGTTTCTCAGAATTAACTGCTAAATGGAGAATTACCTTGGTCCAAATAGAAGGTCAACCATCCAATCACTCTTGAATTGTTTAACAATAAAAGAGAAGAACCAGAAAGAAACTTAACCATATAAAAAACTAAAGTACAGAAATTTCAGCAAACTGAATTAAGCTCAAAATAAAAAAAACTATCCAATTACTATTCAATATAACTCTCCTCTGATATTAAAACTGATTTCTATGCTTCCAATGCACCAATCACAATAGAGTCAATGAATGACTTGACTTTCTGATCTCACGGTATGTGACTAGTCATTTGTACAAATGAACTCAGGAAATAAATTAGAAATAAATCATAAATGATATTTTATTAGCTGTTCACAGATTAAATTAATCTAAATTAGTCTAAATGCTGTATGAATACAATAAATGCCACCAGGTCACTGGTGAAATGTGAAATAACAGGAGTTACTGCAGAAAGAAATGCAGAAGTACAGAGAATTCTAACTTCCAATGAGCATTTTGCAAGCACTTATCCATTGTTATTATTATGTACCTACTCAATAAAACCAGCAATACACTATCCAAGATGACTTCACAATCTCTCATCTACTCTATACATGACTTTTTCTGAGAGATTGCACAGCATAAAAAAATATGATTCTAACAGCTGTGTTTTAAAAGAACTTCCGAAGTATTATAAAGCAAATAATGCAGAAAACTGTAGGTTATAAAGAAGCAGAGAGTAAATAATTTAGTCTTTGTAACCATTTTTTTTTGGTCCGGTCGTGGGGCCTAAACTCTGGGCCTGTGTGCTGTCCCTCAGCTCTTCAGCTCAAGGCTAGTGCTCTACCACTTGAGCCACAGCACCACTCCTGGCTTTTTTCTTTTTGCTTATGGGGTGCTGAGGAATTGAATCCAGGGCCTCATGCATACAAGGCAAGTGCTCTACCACTGAGCCACCTTCCCAGCCCCTGTAACAATTATTAAATTGTCATTGCAACACAAAAAGAATCCCAAACTATAAGTGAATGAATGAGTGTAGCTGTCTTTTAGGGAAGCATTACTAGTGTACTTAAAACCATGGTGTAAGTCCTTCTTCTAGAATGCAAAATCTAAATAACCCAGATGCATGTTTATCACTTACTGCATTAAAAATCACCTTTAAGAACTCTTATTTTTAATTTACATAGATTGTACTTTAAAAACTATCCATTAATTTGCATTATAGTTTCTCTACTACTACTGCTGGTGCTGGTCTCTACACCAAAAAGAAACATGGTGGTATATAAATAAACATGTATTTAGATCTCCACGTTCTCTTCCTCCTCCAACCAAGCTGATAAATACATCTGAACTCCTGTGATTTCTGGGAGAGTGCACCAAGGTCTTGGCTTCTTAACATTTTTCCCTTAGCTCAATCCAGTCTTAAAAATATTGGCTTAATTTAGAGGTCAAATTAGTAAAGCTATACTGATTCAAGTTCAGCCAAGTCTGCTCTTTTCTGGGATATTTCTTAGGCTAAGTGAGGTTGTGACAAATTCATAATGAACAGTTAATCAGGAATTTACTTTCTGGTTGGGGAATTTTTTTAAGTAAAAAAAAAGGGAAAGGTTTGCCAAATGTCAGACAACTTAGAATGCAATCATATAAACAGGGAATAAATAAATTATTATCAACAAGCAGAAAAATGCTTTTGTGCTGTGGTCTTTTCTTGTCACACACTCTGCAGACATTACTTCATAAGTCCTGAGCAAGGATCAGCAGGTATTATTAGATTTTATTTCTACAAAGACTTCAGACATCAAGAAACGGCATATCACAGAAAGTCAGCTGCTCGGTTGGGAACAGAAGACAGATTTCCTGAACTTTCACCAAGCTACTGTGGTAACTACTACAGAACATCTCTTCGTATCTAGATAGTTCCAAAAGAAAGCCACGGTAATTCTTCCCCTTATACTCTCTTCTCTTGAAAAAAAAAGTCAGACCTACTGAGGGAAAACCCAGGCAGAACCTACCTACTTCATTATAGACAACAGGAAAATGAATCCCCTCTACCTCCCAGTAGACTGTTATTTCCCATTGTGATACCCACTATGGCAGATGCTGACTTTCACACCTGCAATAGAAATGGCATGTGGTGGGGGCTGAGGTGGGGTGGAACCTCTTGTTCAGGAATGCTGGGTGGCATTATTACTCTGATCTCAAATACGTGCTGCCTGCTGCCAGTTTCTGCCAGAAGTCTTAGCACTGTTTCTGCCTGCATGCTCTCTTTTTATTTTAGGAGCTCTACATGCACTGATGTTGTGCTTTATTAACTTGCCTGTGAATTAATTACTCGAATTACAAGTTATTACCATTCACAGCTACTGTGAATAGAGTGCTTGCCTACCAGGCTTAATGCCCTGAGTTTGATAAGTAAACCTTTCAAATTCACAGGTCTTTGGGGGAATCCAATGGAGAACATATCAGGGAACTCCTCTTTTTAGTCTGATCCCGTATACCTGATTATTTTTTTTGCAACCCAAGACCAAGCATTAGCTACAAAGCAGGAACAAGCTCAGGCATGTGACAAGAGACAGAGCCTGAAGAAATCTGTGAAGCGGTCTGTGTGCGAGTCACACAGATATGAAAGTCAGATATGAAAGAATGCTGTATCGTACAACCAAGTGCTGGTGGCAATACTTATTTTGTTGGCTTTAATTTTTTGGACAGATTGGATTTTTTTTTTTGGTCCGGTCGTGGGGCCTGAACTCTGGGCCTGGGTGCTGTCCCTCAGCTCTTCAGCTCAAGGCTAGCGCTCTACCACTTGAGCCACAGTGCCACTTCCGGCTTTTTTCTTTTTGCTTATGTGGTGCTGAGGAATCGAACCGAGGGCCTCAGGCATGCAAGGCCAGCGCTCTACCACTGAGCCAACTTCCCAGCCCACAGATTGGATTTTTTAAGGAAGTTATAAGAGTAGTTTTCTGTAACATGACTAGAGTTTGACTCCCATATTCTCTACTTCTGAAATTTTTTCAACATTGCCAAAGGGGCATGTTAATGTTCGGCTTTTGTTTCTGCTCTTCCTTTAGTCTACAAATCCTTCTCTTTCTTTCTTTTAATGAGTCCTCCCTTCTCTCCCAGATCTCTATCCAGGTGGAATCCTGCCCTTTCTCTGTAAAGTCTAGAGAATAGTGATCCTCCTGTTCTTAGAATTCCTGTCACTGTGTCTTGTCACGTCCACTGAGCTGCCTGTCTCCTCAGTCACATCACAGGTCTCCAGAAGCTCCAACTTCACATCTTCAGTATTACTGATGAGAAAAATACAAAAAAAAGGAGTCCAGCTAGATTAGGGTTTGTCAGTGTCAACACAATCTGGTCATAGTTGTAGCGGGCTCGCCAAGGCACTGTAAAATGCCCAGCTCCTCTGGCTCTACTCACTGGGTGCCAGTAGCAACTCTCAGTTGTGACAATCAAAAATGTCTGCAAATACTGACCAATGTTCCCAGGAGGACAAAAAATAGTTCCTAGATGAGCACGACCTCCCCAGTTGAAGAATCTCAGAGCTGGTAATCGGCTATATAACTTCAAACAAAGTAGCAATCAATTAGCATGTATAGTACACTGGCTTCAAACCAATGCTCCCTTATTAAGTATAGAAGCCAGACCTGAAATGCTTAATCCTCTTACATTTCTATTAATCCTTTTAATTAAAAACAATGACGGTGTCTTTTTCTCTGTGTCTGCTAAACGCTAGAAGAAGAAAGGAGTAGCTGAAACTCCACTTCTGAGAAGAATTAAGCGCGCCTAACAAGTTCTAGAGATAAGCTTTGTCATTTTTTACTTTAGCTTTATGTTAAACTTGTTTAAAGTTCCTTGATCACTATCCAACATCAGCATCTCAACCTGAATATTGCTTGTAATCCAATCTAAGGAAGTAAATCAGTACAGGAGTAAACTAATCATCCTTCACTCACCTGACTTTTGTATGTATCTTACAAAAGGCCTGTTTTCTAAGTATATTTTAAATATGAGACCCTTGTCCATTGTATGACTAGTGAAGATCTTCTCCCGATCTGTAGGTTTTCTATTCATCTTTCTATTGATCTAGCTATGTGCTCTGCCATGCAGAAACTCTGCAGTTTCATGCAATTCCATCCATCCAAACTTTCTCTGATTTGTTGTGTTTCTGGGAGCCTTAGAGTTTCTCTGATTCCTTCCTGTAATGTTTTCAGGGTGTCTACTTTGACTTCGAAGAGGTTTTTTTCTTTCTTGCTATTGTTTTTAACATATTTAAAATGTATTATGTGATTTTTTTTCTCTTGTATGTTCTTCCCCCACAGTATAATCCTTGTTTTTGCTGTATTTGATGTTGATGTCCTGCATCTTATATATACATTTTTCTAATTTGGGAAGGGGAAGGGAAATAACAAAATGCTGAAATAAGGATACAGGTTGACCCACTGTAACAATGAGATGTACAAGAAACTATGTTGAAAATAAACTTTACAACTTGGGTGGGGGGAGGGAGGAGCTGGGGAGTTGGGAAGGTGGGAAAGAAGGGATGGTAGGGGAAAAACAAAGGAGGGGGTAACAATGCTTGATAAGAAATGTACTCATTACCTTACTCATGCAACTGTAACCCCTCTGTATTTTTATAATAAAAACATTTAAAATTTTTATTTATAAAGGCCTGTTTTCTTCTATGCCATAAAGACAGTTTCTAATTAAAATTTCTGTGTGCATCTCTGCTTTAGTAGGACCTAAGTTTTCTTTCTATCTGCCTCAACATAATTTTTTTAAATTTCTTTACTGTTTGTTTTTGTGCTTTTCCCCTAGTTTTTAAAATTCTTTTTTTTCTTTTTTCTTTTATTGTGAAAATACTGTACAGAGGGGTTACAATTACATAAACAAGATAATGAGTACATTTCTTATCAAGCATTGTAGCCTCCTCCTTTGTTTCCCCTTCCCATCTCCTCCCCCCCCCCCCGCTTTCACTGTATTTGATGTTGGTATAATTTGTGGAGGGGAAGGGGAAAAACAAATCGTTTAAATAGGGATACAGGTAGACCCATTGCAACAATGAAATGTACAAGTCCTTATATCAAAAACAAACTTTAGTTTTTAAAATTCTTAAACATACCTCCAATACACAGAGTTCCATTCTACTTCCTAAATAAGCAGTAACATCAAATTCATACTTCCAAAGGATACAAAAAAGAATATTTTGACCAAAAAAAAGTAATAATTAAGCCTTATGTCAGTGGCTTATATCTGTAATTACAACTACTCGGCTAAGACATGGAAGAAAATGGTTTGAAGTTAGGCCAGTCAGAAAAGTTCCTAAACGATTCCATTTTCAATTAACCAGTAGAATGTCAGACTGAAGGTATGGCTCAAATGGTTTAAGTCCAGGTATCAACAAGATAGCTGAGCAAAAGCTCAAGACTCTGGTACACACACACACAATCACACACACACACACACACACACACACACAATAAATCATCATCACATTCCATTTATCTAAAGCAATAAATGTAAGTTGTCTTAAATTTTAGTTGTTCAACTACGGAACTGGGAGGTTCCATTATTGTGAAGTTGATGAGGTAACCTAGCTAGCTAGGCTTCAGTGGCAGCTCTGCTGGGTGGCAACTATCTGCCCAGGATTAAAAATCACAACCACAGCCTCACGCTGGTGGCTCACGCCTGTCTTCCTAGCTACTCAGGAGGCTGAGATCTGAGGATCGTTGTTCAAAGCCAGCCCGGGCAGGAAAATCCATGAGACTCTTATCTGCAAGAAAATGTGGTATATATACACAATGGAATTCTATGCCTCCATCAGAAAGAATGACATTGCCCCATTTGTTAGGAAATGGAAAGACTTGGAAAAAA
>NW_012267220.1:3781715-3815098 GCF_000151885.1 Dipodomys ordii | reverse complement strand
CCTCCATCAGAAAGAATGACATTGCCCCATTTGTTAGGAAATGGAAAGACTTGGAAAAAATTATATTAAGTGAAGTAAGCCAGGCCCAAAGAAACATAGGCCCCATGGTTTCCTTTATTTGCAATAACTAGTATATGTTTGAGTCAACAGTAAAGGTCAGATAACTTGATGTTAGGAGAATGAACCCCAAGATAAGTATTCAAATGTTTTTCTTTCATGCAATTGTTTCTAACATATTTATAAGATGATTTCTATGTTGCTTTGTATGTCCCTCCCCCACGGTATAACCCGTTTTCACTGTATTTGATGTTGGTATAATTTGTGGAGGGGAAGGGAAAAAACAAATCGTTTAACTAAGGGTACAGGTGGACCCATTGCAACAATGAGATGTACATGTCGTTATGTGGAAAAACGAACTTTACAGCTTTGGTGGGGGGTGGGGAGGATTGGGTGGGGGGGATGTGGGAGGAGTATGGGAAGGGATGGGAAAGGGAAACAAAGAGGAGGCAACAATGCTTGATAAGAAATGTACTCGTTATCTTGCCCATGTCATTGTAACTCCTCTGTACAGTATTCTCACAATAAAAATAAAAAAATTTAATTTTAATAAAAAAAAAACTCTCAGAAAAAAAAACAGAAGTGGTGCTGTGGCTCAAGAGTCGAGGAACAGCGCCCGGGCCCAGAGTTCAAGCCTCATGACCGACCAAAAAAAAAATTAAAAAAATTAAAAAAAAATCATGATCACGATGCATGACATTAAGACCAGCTGCAAGGTACAAGATAACAGCACAGACATCAAGGAAATTCCAATATTGCATAGGTGGCTGTGTAAACTAAACCCAATAGCTCCCAAAGCAGATCTTACACTCAACCTTCTGCTCCAGATAAACCTGGGCTAACCTCCTAATTCTATCACATCCCTCCGGGTGGTCTCTCTCACTCAGATATCAGTCCTGGAGCCACAGAATCAGAATAAATTAGAAAATAATCACAAATCACAATGCATCTAAATTCATTCTCATGGTGGTTTTAATACAGTTACTGGTGTTTTAAATGCCTTTAGAGGGATATCACAACTTAAGTGTGAAGTCATTCTCGTCCTACTTATTAAGACTAAGACTAGATAAAAAGATGTCACTGTGTTTTGTACATTAGAGAGTTAGCGACTTATCATCATGATTTGCAGGGGGAAATCCACATTTTTCCACAAGAGTGCCTGTATGTAGCTGTACTATTTAATTGTGTGCAAAAGTTCCTGGGTGGTAAGTAGGAATCTAAATCCAGTCAATCTCAATGGAAGGAAGATGGACTTGCTATAATCCTTGGACTCAGAAGGGGTACTTTTAAATAATGTATCCAAAGATGATAATCTACAAATAGCAATCCTACCCAAGAGCAGCTCAATAACTGCCAGACAAATGGAGAAATCTCCAATCCTTTTTGATTGATCAAAAGCCATCTACATACTCTGTTGGCCAAGTCGCAGCACACACAGAGAGTCTAAAAAATCATAAGATAATGTTCACAAATTCAAAACATTCCATTTAATTACAAATGTAAAGTCTTTATCAATACCTGTGACTCATGAATCCCCGCTGAAATGCGACCTTGTATGACTGGTATGTCTTGGGGAAAATACTTTTGATACTTTATATGGCCATTTAGAAAAAAAAGAAAGGAGAAGAAAGACACATGGGAAGAAAGTCTGGGAAGGAAAATGAAAAAATAAAAAACGAGGAAGAAGAATAATGGAGAAAAATCAACCTCAATTTTCTGCTTAAGGAAATGACAGAATGGCGGGTAGCATTCACACCAATGTTAGCTTTCTAAACCACTCTCTCTACAATTTTAATAAACAGCTAACCTATAATCAAGAAACACAACACATATTTGATGCCAATAAATTCAAATACTTGCAAAACAGATACCCTCTTTTGAATCTATGACGTTTAAACTATAAATGCCAAGATAAATGAGTTCTTTACCATCCATTACTTGGTTCAATTTTTGGCTTTTATTCCCTGCCCCTTCTTCTTGGCAGGGGTCGTTTTTTTGTACACACTTATCCTCAAATTCCATGTACTTTCCTCTTTATGCATTATGTATTTTCTGTGTCTTCTCTGAGTTACTTCATGACAAACATGTGGTGGTATGGTTTTTTTAAAAAAAATGAATTGCAAATGATATGACAGATATAACTAAAAGATCCAAACCCTAGCTAGAAGAGTCTCAACTGGAGTGTGACCACATACACCTGTCAACACTACCGCTGGTTTCACTGCTCACCCAGGAACAATGTCTATTCTCTTTTTTTCTGGTCCAGCAGCTCAGAACTTCACCTTGTCTAGTTATCAAACATCAAAAGGAAAGACGTCAAAAACTCTTTGTACAAAACCAGCTAGGAGGATATTTCATATGCTTACAGAAAAGAGTCCGTAGAGTCTAAAACTTAAGGTTTTATACAAGCAAATCTATCAACTTTGAAATACAGGAAAGGATGCAAAAAGAGAGCAGACAATAAAGGCGGAAGAGTTAAGAGAGAGAGGAAAGGGGGCTAATAGGGGAAGTTTGACTCCAGAAACTGCCACGGTAACTAAATCTGCATTTTATAAATACTTTTGTGCTATTCCATGCATTTTAGCTTTAGTTTTGTAATTGCTAGGCAAGCACCCTATCCAATCTTTTAAACTCTGTAATATAGGATCTGGAACACAATCTTCCTATTTATGTTTGCTGTATAACAGTAATAACCGGCACACATTATCATACTCAGCTTTTTATTAGTTGAGGTGGGATCTTGAAAACCTTTTGTCTAGACTTGCCTCAAACGTGATTCCCAAATAGTACAGGCATAAGTCACTATGCCCATCTAACTTCTTGCTTTTATTTAAATATATACACATAAATTTGTACACAAATGTATATATATATATATATATATATATGTACAGAAGATAACCATCTCTGTAGGTGTGGGATAAAACACGCTGATTATCTTAAATGTTTTATTCTATGTATTACATCTAAAAGATAATCTAATTTTTATACAGCTTGTTATAGTTAACAAAAGTACTTTCACAGATTCAGTCTCATTTGTTCCCACAATTCAGCAGGGTTGGCAGAAAAGATAATTAGATCAGATGCTGAAAGAGCTTGGACGACTCCAGGAGACATGAACCTAAAATATATCTGGCCTTTTCACTACATGATTCTGTTCCCTCCAGAACTCACTGCTTTAATGCATTACAAGACAGATCCAACTAAGGAAGTAGACACATGTAAAAAATTCATTTCTTTGACATTAATTATTCAAATTTGTTTACCTAAGTTAGATCTAAACCATTAGATAGAAACAAAGAAGTTACTTTGAACTTGTAGATACTGCAGAATTTTGTTTTCCCTCCCATTCAAAGTATCCAAATATCACACAAAAGCCATTGAGTTCAACCATTTAAGAGAAATTATCTTCAAATGGTCTTCAAATGTCATTACCATATAACTTACAAACAGTTATTTGAAAAACATTTGGAAAGAGGTTCAGATTCTCAGGGTTTGATGAAAATAAAACCTGATGGTATTATAATATTTTTTATTCTGTTTTTAATGAAAATTCAATCTTAATATAAGCATCATGACTTTATTATTATTTTTCCCTCAAGGAAAAAAAATCCTAGTCCCCTGCAATTTGTCATAAGCAAACATTAATTCTAGTTTAATCCCTTGGTGAATACATCAAGCATATTTTTCTGTGTTACCCTTGGGAACTCGCAGATGCTCAGGAATGCATGCACTAACCTCTGAAAAGTAAGTCCCTCTGGGACTTTGTGTTTAATGCTTTAACACTTACAAACTTCAACCATTCTCAAACAAACTTTTCCACTCTTGACTTTTTTCTACAGGACTTTGGTACTGAGGGCCTCACACTTGCTAGGCAAGGGTGCTCTACCTCTTGAGCCAGCCAGCCCTACATCTGCCATTTCTGCCTGAACAAATAAAGCTGTCAACGCAGCATGATAACCCGAAACAATTTTTATTCTAGTAGACTTTCTACATGTGCTCTTCATTGCTGCTAGATTTCAAAGTAAGGGCCCTTTCCTCCAAGTACAATTTTCATGGAATAGAAAATGCCAATGGAGGATACAAAGGAAACAAAAGGTTGAGCTTTTCCTATCTCTGAACAACACGTTTTTTATATCAGAGATGTAAGGGAGAAGAACACCTGAAGCAGGACTTCAGGTCCAGGGCAGTATTTTGGAGGAGGGATGATGACATGAAAGCTGCTGGAAACAACCATTCACAGGATGATTTCATGTGATTCTGCTGAAGGGATTTAGCCTCCAAGTTAGCAAGTCACTTACATGGAATCTGACCTCCCCTCATGAGAAGACCAGGAGCTTCTTCTTGAACTTCAGGGCACTGCCCCAGTCAGTACTGCTTAGAGCAGTGGTCATTCTGGAAGTAAAGAAGCACAGTGGTGTCCCAGAGTGAATTTTAACCAGGCCTTCAAGGGGCATAACACCACACTCACGTTGGGCCATTTGCAATGGTAACACTACCCCACCCCAGCAAGAACTGTTTATGAATGCCTAGAATAAGCCACACTTTTCTAAGGGTTGTGTCACAAATGGGTTATAAACACATCGTTCCTTATCACCATTTATTTGGAAGTTAGCCTTGAGGCATAATAATGTTATAATTCTTCACTGGAATATATACAAGGTCACTTCATTGTTTTTGAGATAGGTCGGATATTGTCCAAATATAAGAACAAAATTATAATCATATCATAAAACAGATAAAGTTATTTTAAACGTTTCAGTTAATCTAGACTCTGGGGTTCATTCCTATCTTCGTAGCTACTTAGCTACATAGTTTAAGACCAGCCTGGGCAAAAATGTTCACAAGACCCTGCTTCCACCCATACAATGTGGTCATCATAGTCACAGTGGTATGTACCTGTCATTCTAGCTATATAGGAAGTATAAATAGGAGGATCACCGTCCAGACCGGCCTGAGCATAAATGCAAGAACCTATCTGAAAAATAACCAAAGCAAAAGGGCCTAGTGGGTATGGCTTAAGTAGTAGAGTACCTGCTTAGCAAGAGCAAGACCCTGAATTCAATACTGCTAAAAGAATAAGATCTTCATTACAATATAATGATCTTTTTGTTTATTCTACCACCTCTTGGGAAAGCTTTCTGTGTCTATATAATTAGTTTAATACAAACAGTATGTCCGTACTGAACAAAATAGAATGTGATTTAACTAACATACAGTGCATCACACTTGGAATAGCCAACCAGAGACTCTGTGGATAGGTAATCTCATCACTCTAGATCAGAAACACTGAGCTGCACTCCTCCTCATCAGTGCTTTAGGAAACTCAACTGCCTGACATGTCTGTGGCTCACCCATCAAAACAAGACTTGACAACACACAGGGTTTTTAGGGCCCACACAAACCCATAATTAAAACCACAACTAGAAAGAAAGATAAGAAAGTTTTTTTAAAAAGAAGACCAGAATACTATTTCAGTTCAGAAAGTAAATACCACCATGACTTCACCAACATCATCAATTCTGTTTCTTCTACTCAAAAGGAGGGCAAAAGTACCAGATGGATGGTTCCTATCATTAACATCATGGCAGAACCTCCAGGAAAGAATATCCAGGGTCTACTCACAGAAATACTAATTTATTGAATCTGGGGTGCAACCTAGTAGCTTTTTAATTTCCCCCAAATAATTTTAATGGGCAGTAAGAATCTTATTACCTTCTTGTTAAATTCTTATTAACAAAGGTTATTGTTAACTTCTAAGCTCTAGAGTGTTAAATCTTATCATAACTAAAATATACAGAAAACTTGTTTGGGGGTAAAAGAAAACTGTGAATGTTGTACTGTGCATGCTTCACTGACAGGACAAGGCAAGATATAAATCCTGTAAATATTCAAAAGCACAACCTATTGCAAAAGTGAATGTCAGCTGTAAATAGAAATTAAAATAAGATACAAAAAATAAACATGAAATATTAAAATAAAATATAACAGGTCATGTACTAGTTCACTCTATGAGTAAATAACACTAAGTGATATTTACTAACTTTATAAACCACATGATACTATTGTTATCACGATTTTATGCTGAAGGACAAAGGCTGAGGAAACTTAAATCCTCTCACCTACAAATAGTACAAACAGAGTCCAAACTAAGGCAGTCTTGTCTTGAGATTCTTGTCTTCTACACATTCCAGAAGAGTACAAGAAAAAGAAAGAAATCACTTTTAATCCTTCATCATAACTTATGCTAGTCAGATATCTGAAACAAAGCCTTCATCTTTTTCTAAACAATTTGACTTTGTGCCTGTACTTTGAAGGGCGTGCATCCATGACAAATTCACAGGCATTTATGTATATGTGGATAGAAAACAGAACAGAAAGTCATCTCTTACATATCATAGAATAGATAGACTCACAAGCAACTCTAATGTACTATACCAGATTGTTTCAATGTTAACAAATGGAGAACAAAAGAAGTAGTGGAGGGAAAGAACCGGAACTTTATAATCCCACAGAATGAATGTCACTTCATCCTTGATAGTCCTCACACCTTGTCTGACAGTCCTGTAAAGAAATCTTGATTGAGTGTGCAACTCTGAATGCAAAGACAAGCAGCAGAACCAGTTCTTTGGAGATATTTTTGGTTCTACTTCTCACTCTGCCAATGACTTAATCTGTTCTCCCTTGAATCCTACTTTCCTTAACTTCAAAAAAAAAAAAAGGACAGGATGTTTGGTGAGTTTTCTTCCAATAATTCTCAAACATGCAGCAAAGTTGAAAGAATTCCACAGTAAGTCTCATACACCTTCTACCTCTCTGCCATTATGTCACTCTACACCCGCTTTATTGTGTATCTATGTTATATCCATCCACCATCTCACCTGTTTGGCTGAGAGTGTGATTCAAATAGTCCAGTACCTACCTCACAAGCATAAGACCCTGAGTTCAAGCCCTACTACTGCCCAAAGGGGGCAGGAGGGCATTGAAAATTACTGAAAGTAAGCCCCTAGCCTCTATGTACCTTCTACATGCCTCAGCCTTCTATTGCTTTGTATAGTGTTTTCGATATGTTACATAAACTCAAATATATAAAACATGCACATTTAAAGTGTGAATTGCCTGGCTTCTTGTAAATGAATGTGTCCAAAAATCTTATCAAGATATTAAAAAAAATATTATGTGGGTACGTTTCTACACTTGTTTTCTAATAAGAGAAACGAAGATGGAAACTGGGTCCAGAGCAGAATGGCTCTATTTGGAAAGAGGCAAGCAGGGCCATCTCCACCCACCCTGGGTCACTTGAATCTTGGCTTCACTGGCACCAAGGGCTTGCAAGAGAGAGGAAGGCATCCAGCAGATGTTCTTTGGGTGACTCCTGGCTCCGCAGAGTCAAGGTCTCTGACTGCTGATCAAAATAGTTAAACCTCTCAGCCTTCTACCAACCATGAAGCCAGGCCCGTTTTTTCAAAGTTTGAAAGTTTCCCCACTGGATGGTTGATAATTGGGCTTGATTGTTTACTACCCGGAGGCACTTCTAAACTTGCACTTGATCAAGATAGTGATCTTTTTTAAACACATTTTTGAATGGCAATTAAGGTGCTTCAACACTGGAGCCAAGTTCTCCTGACAAACTAGAATGAGCTTTCCTACCTTCTGGCCAGTTCCCCAAAACAGTACTAATTTGGGTAGTTTTGTTTACTGTGACAAGCTTTCTATCCATAGAGAAATTATCATTCTTGCTCAAGATAACTTAAGAGCCCTCCCACTCCTCTCTCTCTCTCTCTCTCTCTCTCTCTCTATATATATATATATATATATATATATATTTGAGGAAGGTACTAGAGATCAGCTCTGATCCTTCCTTTATGTGTCTTCCAACCTCCCCACAGCTTCGGTTTCTAATTGATATTATGGAAGGTGTAATGAGTGCATAATCTTTCACATTATTGACCTGAATACATGAACAGTTAACACAAAATACTGCTTTAGAAAGCTCCCTTCCATCAGGCAGTCACATCCCTGGCAAAGAAAGACCTGAATGTGTCGATCATCAGATCATTCCATCAGCACAATCCTGCACTCCTAACCACAAGCCTTCCTAACCAGAAAGCCTTCTCCTGAACCCAGAGCTTACCCAGACCTTTATGAATGAATAGCTGGTCCTAGTGGCCCTGGCACTTTCTCTTTTGTTTTGCTTCAGACCATCTTTATTAAAAGAAACTTTGAATTCAGATTATTACAAATTGAATAGCTCTAATCTACACAGACCAAAAAAAAAAAAAAAAACAAACCCTGAAACAGTGAGGACCAGCATGACATTCGAAGTGCAAATTCCACACCCGATCTCATGTGAGTGATAGAAAGTAGTCAAAACACAAACAGAATTGTGTAACATCACCTGCAGGCCATGTGTACGAAGTATATGAAATGCAAGTAAGTTTCTTCCTTTCTTCTTCTTCTTCTTTTTTTGCAGTGGTCAGGGCCCCACAATGCCAGACAGGTGCTACCATTTGAGCCATGCACCTAACCCTGTTTTCTTTACTTATTTTGGGGTTCTTGCCCAGGGATGCCTGTATCTTGATCCTGCTTTTTTTTACTTCCTGTGTAGCTGGGATGACAGATGCACACAATCACATCCAGCTGATGTGTAGCTCATTGGGGAGGGGGAGATCTCACTTTTGGCTCAGACTGGCCTCAAACCTGATCCCCCTGATTTCCTTCTCTTTAGTAGCTGGGATTACAAGGCTGAGAGCCCAACTCATAAATAAATATATTTAGACTTGGGGTTCATCCCCAAGATGTCTTACTGTATCTGAAGCACTTCTATCCCCATGCATTTTGAATGCGATTTCTTAATCTGTATTATTTATCGTGATGAATGTACTGCATATGACAGCTGATAGGCTTACAGTAGAGCATATTTGTGTGAAAGAGAGTACAACCTATAGAGAATTCTCTTCTGTACTTGTAGCTCCTCATGTGTTAGCCAGATAACTAATCATCAATATTGTCTTTAATAAGGATGATATAGATCTGCTCCAAAGTAAACTCAAGTAAACCAGGATTTGTAAACTAGCTATTCAATTCTGAGAAGAATAGCTTAAAATCATGAATATGCTCATTGCTCAGGGCCAATTGACGGCAGATTTTCTAAGAAACTGTTGGGTGTCTGCCTATCTTGCCAGCACCAGTATCCTTGTCCTGTGCTATCTATCCAAGGATTTATTTTTATGTAGAGAACAACTCAGTCAGATACAGTAGAGGACAGAATAGTTTAACAGTATAACATCTCTCTCAGGGCAAAACTTGGTGAGGTTTTGTTTTTTCAACTGGTTAAAAGAGTTCCCTAAACTCAGGACTTTGAGTGGCCATGAGATTCCTCTTCATTCACGGGATCCATCTGGGCCCATCCTTGTCACCTCCAATGGACCGACGGTGAAAGGAAATCTCAAACATCAACTTCATGCTGTTGGTTGTGGTAGACATAATAAAGGGCTTTGTCTCTGTCTCCTGGCAGCATCTATGGAATTGGGGCATGCTGACTTGTGAACCTTCCAGGAGAGTAACAACTCTGACCCCCCACAGTTGCTTGCACAAACACTGTCATTATCCAGGCTTGGTATCCAATGTGCTCACAGATTCACCAGACAGATCACTCTGGAAAGTGAACTGGCTTGAACATCATGCCCTCACTTGTCTTCCCTGAAATCACAGTCTGTGGGGGGTTGTGATGGCATTCCCAACACACTCCATTCATATCATTGTATTGACTCCTTGCAGAAATTCCAAATCACGACTTTATTAAGCATTCTGATAGTCAGTGCAGAAATACACTGATCCTTTCAATTTGGTGCTTCTAATCAGAAACTATTTCAGAGAGCCAAGGTTCTGATTATGGCACACATTGTCTTCTCTAAGAATTTAATGAATCTTTCCTAGGAAAGCAAAGAGTTACACAGGTTATTTAGAACGAAGGTGTCTCCAAATCTGCATAAATGTAACACTATTAAGAGAACTTCAGGCAACAACAGAAAAACAAGCCTATGAACATTTTACACATGGCAAGAGATAAAAGTCAAACACTAACGAGGATAATGAACAAAACAAATAACTAAGCATTCCAGAAGAATGTAAACATCATTTCTTGTTGGTTTTATAACCAATTAAAGAAGCTGAGGCATCAGAAGTTTGAAGATTTACCATGTTTACTTTCTCGTCATTTTGTGACATACCCAATGGGTACTAGAAGTTGCATATAAGAGAAGCTAAAATATAAACTTTATATGCAACCTCTCAGTTTTAAATGACTACTAGAAGACAGTGGTTTTTATTCATGACTACAAATTAAAGGTCAGAGGCATGATGGAAAGGCTCAATAATATGGTATTCTACCTGGAAACACAGTATGAACAGACTTTCAAGTAGACTTCCATACCTAAGCAGAATCAGTTTAATTCCTAAGGTGAATAAATTACATATAATTGTATATGTTTAGAGATGTTTTCTGTAATTGAGCCATACTCCACAAAGCAACCTACATGTGTTGTCTCTAAAATTTATATATATACATATATATATGCATATATATATTCTAACACAGTATTTCGTTTATATATATATAAAGCCCTTTTCAGCTACAATAAAAATAGACAACAAGGGGCTAGAAAGGGGCTCAGTGGCAGAGTGCTTGCCTTGTATGCATGAGGCCTTGGGTTCGATTCTTCAGCACCACATAAGCAGAAAAAGGCAGAAGTGGTGCTATGGCTCAAGCAGTAGAGCACTAGCCTTGAGCTGAAGAGCTGAGGAATGGTGCCCAGGCCCAGAGTTCAGGCCACACAATAGACCAAAAAAAAAACAGATAAAAATAGACAACAACCAGGTGCCCATGGCTCCTCCCACTGAGATCTGTGAGATTTGTGGCTCAAAACCAGCCCAGGCAGTAGAGTACATGAGGCTCTTATCTCGAATAGTCAGAAGTAGAGCTGTGACTCAAGTGGTAGAGCACTAACCTTGAGAAAAAGAGTTCAGGGACAGTACACATGCCTTGAGTTCAAACTCTAATACCAGCATATACACACACACATTCACACACACACACACACACACACACAAACACATACTAACCCAGGAACATGAGTGTGTAAACTTAATTTCTTTAAAGCCTAATGGCATTTTTACTACTTGTAGCCATGCAGTCCCTCCTTACTAAGTCAATTAACATAAAGTTTTACTTTCCTTGAATGTTTTAATCAAGCCCATCATGTACAAAAGGTTCTTTTAATAATCTCAATTTGTTATTCAAATAAGTGAGCATCCATTTGAGAAACTGAGCTGAATTCTCTTATTTTGAGAACTACTTGGAATAAACATGAAATTACTTCACAGTTCATGCAACATAATGATGAGTGGGAAAAAAAATATTTGCTTGTGGACCTCAAAGCACAATTATTTCATATTTACTAAAGAAGGAAAGAGAGAAAAAGGCAAAAACTCAACCCAAAAAGTTTTTGTTCATTATATGGTAAAACTAATCCCTCTCTGGGACATATAATGTAATTTACTGTAACATGCTTACTCGACTGTAAGAGTAAACACATCTCTTCGTCTGGCATTTACAATGTATTCCCATTAGAATTCTCTCTCAATAATAAAGTTTCTATCTAATCAAGGTACCATGACAGCTGATACATAAATCTCTAAATTCTTACATGCCCAGACCATTAACTAAATCTAAGTGAGAATTTCCTTGAGGTAAAGGTATCACATGGTCAGATTTCCAAACTAGCTATGCGTTGTGATACACTCTTCAATATAGATTGCCAGGACCAACCTAAACAAGCAGTCTTACACTTTTCTGATCTCTTCTTTACATTCTTCTTTGGAATAAGACATAGAAAGCAAGAAAGTATTAAGGTCAGACATACCAGGGATCTACAAGGGATAATTAGTACAAAAACTGAAGTCAGAGACTCCAGGCAGACATTTGAATAAGACTACACTTTAGAACCAGGAAAGAAAAAAACCAGGAAAGCAGAAAAAAAATTATTAGTATGGACTGCGTAGACTGCTAAACAAGGCAACAGTATTACCACAAAAAGTTCATAATGTCATTTTCTGAATATAAGGCAGAATTATCTTGAAGGACACACTTGTCTAAATTTTTCTACAGTAAAAAAATAAATTACTATCACGAAACACCAGTGGGTCCCATTTGTAATCCTAGTTACTTAGAAAGCTGAGATCTGAGAATCATGGTTCAAAGCCAATTCAGGCAGGAAAGCCTGTAAGACTCTTACCTGCAATTAACCACCCAAAAAAACTGAAATGGATCTGTGATTCAAGTGATAGAGCATGCTAATCTTGAGCAAAAAAAAAAAAAAAGCTCAAGGACAGCACCCAGGTCTCTGAATTCAAGTCTCAGGACTGGCGCCAAAAACAAAACAAAACAAAAACAACTGTCACAGTTGTTTTAACAGTCCTGTGGATTGCAAACCATTTGTGTTCAAGTTCAGAGACACTGAGCCTGAAAGTAGGGCTCATTGATGTGAGACTCAACAGACACTGGGCATTGAAGGTTGTTGAGAAGTTAACTTGAAAGAAGATATGGGTCAGAAATGAAGACACTTGAGGTAATTAGTCACCAGTTTTCCATCTGTCAAAGGGAAAATGAATCATTACTTCTTCATCTCAAGGAAGGTCAAAAAGAAAGAGCAGACAAATTCATGATTGAGAGAGAGACTAAGGATTCAGTGTAGGCTCCGGGCACTCAGCAGATCTATGATCACGAGTAGGTTGCTTCATCCCATTGTCCTCGATGTAGACTTGGACAACAGGCTCTAATAACAGCAACAACTTCATGTGACTGTTATATTTGTCTAAAATAAAATTATTGGGGGAGGAAGATCAGGAGGGAAAAACAACTGGGAGAAACGAGAAGAGGTAACACTGTCAAAAAGAAATATACTCATTTACCTGACTTCTGTAACTATAAACCCTCTGTACATCACCTTTATAATAAAAAAGAAAGAATTTAAGTAAAATTTCTTTAAAGGAGATATTCAAATAGCCAATAAACACATGAAAAGGGAAACAATAAAATAAAAGTATTTCAGATATTAATGAGTATTAAAGAAAGCCAGGTGCCAATGGCTCACGCCTGTAATCCTAGCTACTAAGGAGGCTGAGATCTGAGGATCACAGTTCAAAGCCAGCCTCAGCAGGAAAATCCATGGGACTCTGATCTCCAATAAATCACCAGAAAAACAGAAGTGGCGCTGTGGCTCAAGCAGTAGAGCACTAGCTGTGAGCTGAAGAGCTAAGGGACAGCACCCAGGCCCAGAGTTCAAGCCCAACAACTGACAAGAAAAAAAAAGAGTATTAAAGATACTAAATTATTTTAATGACTCGGTACTTATTTAATTACTCAATTACTACTTATTTACTTGCTTATTAAATTGTTTAGTACCGATATAAATTACAATGTTAGCATTACACTGTATAATGACATTTTAGTTCCCTAACTTTCTTGAAGACATTAGGCAAAGAAAAGGTAAGGAGTAGCTCCACATCTTGACCTGCATGGAGCTGTTAAGGACCACACGACCCTAGTTCCGGAACTGACTTTGCAAATTCTCATCACACTCTCTAACTTTGAAACAACAAGCAACCCTTTTACCATCTCTAGTATCACTTTCTTCATGCCAAACAACTGAAGATATTGACTCTAGATTTTTATTTCTCTGTTATTACAGGAATTCAGTAGGCATATTTTCATCTAATAAATAAAAGTGCTTATCATCACCGTGTTTTATGATTGACACTGCTTGAACAACTCAACAGTCAAAGTGTTGCGTGCCTTTTCTAGGAAGGAAACATGAGAAACAGTGAGAGAATCATGCTCCCAGACTACCTGGACAGAAAAGTCTGTGAAATGTTTGTCTCCAACAAGTAGATCTGTACAAAGTGGGACATGCTACCAAAAGCCTAAAAGTAGGTAAATCATGACTCAGGTGCCTGCCTGGTGAGGAACTGAGACCCATGGAAGAACCACAGCTGGAAGCGTAGTAAGTGGTACAATGCCAATCTAGAGTGTAAGGCCCATAGTCAATTCCAGTGACACGAAATAAATAAATAAATAAATACAATGCAAACCAAAATAGCTTCATTCAAGTCTATTATGGTACCCTGGTCTCTACCACAATCATGCCTAGACAATCTACTATTCTACCTACTAAATTAAAATATTTAGTTTACCCCACCCTTAGCTCAAGTGTATTCTCTGAGATTTAGAATGTAGATTTAGAATGTAGTCCCTCTCTGCCACCAGTCTAACTTCTAACATCATTCCCGAGTTCTATGAACAATGAATATGACACTAGCTTAATGTCTTCCACTCTCCTCTTTAGGGGCTCTGTGATACAAAACTCAGATGATTCAGAGTCAGAGAACTGAGAATAAACAGCATCAATTTTGAGTCAAAGCCACTTAATTCTCAAATCCGTTTTTTTAATGAGAATAACAATACTACTTTTTCTGGTGAAGTTGTTGTACAGTCATATTAAATGCATGGAATTTTAGGAAAAGGGAAGTGGAATAAAAAATACTTAGTAGTCATTTTTTTGTAAACTAATCCTTTCTGTCTATGCAAATCCAGTTCACACCTATTTATGAAGCATTTCCAAAACAGACAAATAAAGCATAATTCTTCCTGTTCATACTGCACATTATGATTTATTATATTTTGTATCCACTTGCACAGCTGTGCTAGACAGCTATTTTAATGCTGCAATACTATTTAACTTATCAACGTTTTTGTATCTTGTAAAGTAGTGATCTTGTTTGGCATTTCTATTAAAATCACTCGTACACTTATTCAATTACTCCTTGTCATATTTAATCTCTTTGGAGGACAGCACATTCAATACAAAATACTCTCTTTAATCATTCATCTCTTCCACAGGTGCCTAGGAAGAGAACTACAAATATTTGAGAGCTGATGTAATTATTTTAATGCAGTACTGAAGTTGCTTTAACATATCAAGATGACCATAGCTCGCAATATCAATATTGAAAGCAATATTCATTTTGATTCTTAACGGAAAAAATAATATTGTGTGTGCCAGAGCTCAAAATGGATAAAGTTGTGACATGATGGTCTTTTAATTAAAAAAATTACTATGACATACTCTCAAATATTAGTTGATGTAAAATTGGTTATGAATGAGATCTCCCTACAGAGAACAAGTTGCCAAATATTATGTTCATAATTATTCATCTTCTTTGAGAACACAGATCTATGTGTCAGAAACCCAAACTGAAATAATTTCAGGAAAAATAAACAGGACTGTCAGGATTTCTTGTGTCTGTTTTGTTTCACATGTTTTAGTTGCAAACAATTACTGAAATAAATGTTTATTGATTCTCCTATTATAATTATGCAGAAAATAGAAAGCAGCTTTAAGGCAAGCTCAAAGTTAAGAAACTAAAGTTTTGGAGATGACAGGATTCCCTGGGGCACTGGTCCCATGGATGATAACAACAAGCCACAAAAAAAGATGATAACAACAAAGATTAGTAAGTAGTAAGTAGAGAAATAGAGAGGATGACACCAAAAAGAAAAAGAAAAAAAAACTTATTCTACTGATCTACAGGCTAAATTCAAAATGGCAATTAACTAAGGAGAAAAACCAATGGTTTATGATGGCAGTGTCACAATTTTTTCATGCACAAGCCTGGGGATACTGCAGTATTTAATGTAAAATTAATTAAATATACTTCATCATCTTTCTTATGATTTAAATAATCCCATTTTTTTTCTAAATGGCTTAGGAGGATCATGGTTCAAAGCCAGCCTGCAGACTTGAGGACAGTGACTCACACCTAGCTACTCAGGAGTAGTTAGGATAGAAGTTGACAAGACTCTATTTCCAAAATAAGCAGCAGGAAAAAAAATCCAGTCTAGAGGTGTGGCTCAAATGGCAAAACCCAGGAAAGCAAGCAAGCTAAACTATCTTGTGTTCATATCTTTGTATCAGCAGAAAACATCTCTTCAATGTCTGAATCAATTTGTCTAGAGTTGTTATTACTTCTTCTTTAAATACCTGATAAAAATCTACCAGTAAAGTCACTCAGGCCTGGAATATTCCTTGTAGAATTAAAAAAAATCTTGTAGCTGTTTCCATCATATGCAGAGGATGATCTGTTTTTCCTCAGAGAACTGAAGAAAAATCTTTATAATATTGTTCGTAATATGCCTGTATAATACTTGATTAAGATGCGTTATACTCATGAACTGACATACTGAATTGAAACTCCTTTGTACAACAACACTAGAAAATACCTACCATCTTGAAAATGCAATTTTCTAATGGAAGGCAAAACATTTTCTATAAAGGAGGAAAATCTCTGTAGCCATAATCCAAGTCCAAGAATGAGGATGACTTGGAAGTGGTGCTGTGGCTCAAGCGGTAGAGCGTGCCTGAACTGAAGATTGCAGGACAGCACCCAAGCCCAGAGTTCAAGCCCCATGACCAACAAAAAAAAAAAGAATGAGGATGACGCAGGGCCAGCAGCCTAAGAGAGGAGGAAGCTGAAGAGCAAAGAGCCTGAACACCACTGTACTACTAAAGAGCAAAGAGCCTGAACACCACTGTACTACTAAAGAGCAAAGAGCCTGAACACCACGGTACTGCAGCCTTAGCTTCCCAAAGCCACGTAGGCTAGAGTTATTCTCACAGTAGCTTTCTCAGCTTCCTAGTTTCTATGTTCCTAGAACATGTGTGAGCAGACCTGACACTTCATGTTAACAATTTTCATGTTTAGTGATTTTATATTCGCCTAGCAAAGAGTATTTATGTATTCACCTAGCAAATAGTATTTATGTTTCAAAAGAAAAGAGACCTAGAAAGAACAAGGCTTGGGGCTGGGAAGGTGGCTCAATGGTAAAGTGCTTGCCTTGCATGCGTAAGGCCCTGGGTTCGATTCCTCAGCACCACATAAGCAAAAGAAAAAAGCTGGAAGTGGCACTGTGGCTCAAGTGGTAGAGTGCTAGCCTTGAGCTGAAGGGCTGAGGGACAGCGCCCAGGCCCCGAGTTCAGGCCCCACAACCGGACCCCCCCAAAAAAAAAGAAAGAAAAGAAAGAATAAGGCTTAACTAAAAGCAACCACGAATAGCATATTCTTAGGAAACTATAAATAAGTAAGAGGTGGAGAATGACACATTGTGGGTCAGTGAATGACCTTTTGTAATTAACCACTGTTCACAAACACAAATCACTACGTCTCCCTCTAGTTGCACAATCTGCTCCAAATAGGTTAAATATGAAAATTGGGATTTGTTTGGGATTTCAGAATAGTACTGAAGTGTCTCTACATCGAGGGGTTTGAGGTTACAGTCTCTCACAACACATTCCCATGGATTTCCACAAATTAAAGAATTTTCTGTTTCCACAAGTTAAATAATGAGATTTGCTTTCAGGCCATGTAACTGAAAGAAAGAAAAGAAGGGGAAAAAATTGGATGAATGTGCAAGTTAACTGAAGCTAAAGCAGCATTAACAGCCAATCATGGTAGCACATGCCTATAATCCCAGCACTCAGAAGCGCTGGGATGCAAAAGAATCCTGAGTGTGAAGCTAGACTCAACTACATAAGCAGCACCATGCCTCAAAAAAAAAAGTAGCAGTATTAAAAGTTTCAGAAACTGTGAGAGGAAAAAGTCAAAGGAATTTAACTCATTAGACAAAGAAAAGAAAAAATTAAACATATTTTAGCAGTTTTTCAGAAAGTTGACGATCACGAATGATAGCAACTTAAGTCTCTATTTTAATAGCAATAATACTTGGTGTTGAATATAAAAAGATGTTAAAACAACCACTCTTAAGAAAAAGCCTGCCAGGCACAGGTGGCTATGCCTGTGACGCTAGCTATTCAGATGGCTGAGATCTGAGGATTGTGGTTCAAAGCCAGCCCAAGCAACAAAGTCCGTGAGACTCGTATTGCCAGTTAATCACCAGAACACCGGAAGTAGCTCTGTGGCTCAAGTAGTAGAGTGTTAGCCTTGAGCTGAGGAGCTGAGGCCCAGAGTTCAAGCCCCACGACAGACAAAAACAAAAACAAAAAAACCTAATTTAACTCCTACAAAACTGCAAAAATGGAAATCAGCAGCAGGCAGCTAACATGGTTCACTTTTATGTAAAGAGCCCTTCCCCTGGAAATTCCAAGGGATAGCTGAGTTTAGATATGCTGTTCTTCCCCTGTGAGATTTATATTGCATTCTTCCATGTGAAGGGTACAATTTTCTTTTTAAATTTACAATGAAGTCTTTACAAATAACTCAAAAGAGATTCTTGGATTTATCATGCCTTTCACTGAAAATGGAAAAGGGTGTGGTCATTTTGCAATTCCCATGTTAGCCAAGTTAGTATGTAGTATATTTTAATTTAAAAAAGACTTTATGGTTATATTTAATATGTATGTCATAATAAAGGAGTTTCAAATAAAACCATTTAATCATCATACTATTTAAATTCTTCCTGGAACTGTCCTGATGATGTTTAAGATGTAGAAGTCATTTCTGAGACTAGTAGCTATCTTTGCTACAAAAGTAGAATAGGATTCACTTTCCTGAACAACAACAACAACAATGCAAGTTATCTTTTAACTCTGAGTTTTCTAATTCATTCAGTAGAGTAAAACAAAAATCAGAGCTGAAAAAAAATACACAAAAACAAACAAATATAATTCAGAACAGAAGACCAAAGACAGAGCTCAACTCAGGGTCTTTGTCCAAACTAGCTGGCATAATTGTTGGATTTTATTATCCTACAGGACTCAGAAGACAGAACAAGAAGCCCCACTGAAGCCGAAAAGAGTACATATAGACTTTCAAAATATTGGAACAATGACATATAACAAAGAATGAAAATGAAACTCAGACTTATCACTGGTATCTGCACAAAAAAAACTCACTTTTGGAATCTTGAAAGTAAGTAAATATTCTCAGAGACTTGATGAGCAAAACACATTTCCCAAACAAGGCTTGCATTTTGGATTGATCTTACTGTGGTAGCTCAATGCATTCAAGGAGACAATTTACTTTATAGCGCCCTCTGCTAACTCAACAAAAGTAAAGACAAATCTCCTCACATATAACTCTAACACTAAAATCCAAGAAGAGTAAAGCAAGAAAATTTTAAGACAATTTAACTGATGATGAGCATAGAAACAAAAAAAATCCCAAAGTATCAGTAAACCAAATCCAAAAAAAAAAACCACAAATCCAACAATGTTAAAAAAAAATTCAAATTAGATTCATCTGAGAATGGCAAAATTTATTAATATTAGTAAATATTAACTTTTTTCACTACATCAAAAGGTATAATTAGGATGATTATACCATCCTAGAAAAGTCCGAGTCCCTTAATCTAATGGAAAAGGTGTATTATTTAAAGATATCAAATAATATAACTGTTAAATACTAAAAGCATCTCCATTAAAACTGGAAACAGAGAAAGCTAGACTTTTGAGACTTTTGTTGTTACTTCTGTGCAATAGTGTCAGTCCAACAAGAAAAGTTTAATTTTAGACAAATTAAAGGCACAGAAATTGTAAAGGAAGAAATGAAACTTCATGCCTCCTTGCAGATGACCCAACTGCTTATGTGACCAACACACAGATAAAGTACTGATAATTCATAAGAGATTGTCCAGAATTTAGACTAAAAAGAAAAAATATCAAAAATCAAACAGATTTCTACTGAATATCAACAAAAATGTTAAAGAGAAAAATTTCAAGCTACGGTACAGTATCAAAAAAAGAAAAGTCTTAATAACTCTACCAAAACACACGAAAATTTTACAGATAGAAATATTGTAAATGACAAGGGGAAACAAAGGAGGAGGCTACAATGCTTGATAAGAAATGTACTCATTATCTTGCCCATCTAATTGTAACCCCTCTGTACAATATTTTCACAATAAAAAATAAATAAAATTTTAAAAAAAGAAATATTGTAAATGAATTAAATGCCATTAAGGAAGGCTTGAACAAATAGAGATCTATACCATATTCATGGATTAGAAGTGTGAGTATCACGAATATAATCTCTGTAAAATAACCTACATATCCAATGACCAGAAGTCATCTAAACAGTGATATTAGGCAAGCAGAATTCAAAGTTAATGTGAAATGCCAAAGTCCAAATATAACCAGAATACTCTTGAAGAGTAACATGAGGAACCCAACATGTCCGACAAGAATAGTACACAAAGACATCTCAAGTCCATTTGTCTTAACAAAATATGGCTTATAAAATTCCCTTTCTGTGTTTTATCTAAATCACTGTCAACCTACTCTCTATGGAGTCACAGAGAATTCTTCTTTCCCAAATCCTTTTCCTTTCTTGCAAGACCTTCACTCTGTGGTCACGTAGGTTGTCTCTGGTCTCAAAAGCCCAACCACTCTTTGCTCTGACTACTGACACTGTCCAAATGGCAACAGCACAAATGAGTGTTTTCACAAGAAGCTGAAAGTCTCCCTGCTCCCTCCCACCTGCTCATCGCTTCCTTCACCAACAGTGCCAGACTCTGCTTTGACTGTAATCAAGCCAATGATCTGCTTTAAATTTCAGTAAGGCTCCTTCTCATTGCCAATGAAATCAAGTTCATAGCCTGAGTGTTAAAACTCCTTGACACTGTGTCTTCCAGAATCACTTCTTAAGACATAACCTCTAAACACATCCTCTACACTGTCCATATTGAACTCATTATCACTTCCTGTGCTTTCATAAAAGTCATGAACTTTTGCAGCTTCAGGTTTTATCTTAGTTATTTGGCTTCAAATTTTTGCCCCACCCTTTTACCAGAAAAAAAAAAATGTGTTATAGAACTTGAGGATCCAGTCCCAGTAACTCTTTCAGTGAATATTAATTATTACTTCAAAAATGCATTCTATCCTCTGCGATTCACATACTCTTTGCTTACTTCACTTTCATATTGATAGTTAAAGTATTTGTGGAGACTTTCCCCTCCTGGTAGAAGCTGGAATCTTTGCAGGAAAGGCACACACCTTAACTGCATTCCCCAAGTACATTCCTGAAACATGTCAAGAACAACATACTATTTATACTTGTTGCACCCTACAGTCTTTACTCAGACCTGGTACATTTAATCCTTATATATTGTATAATTGAGGGATCACTATCCCTACGTTATAAGCAAAATATCTTCAGTTCAAAAGCAGTATAAGTAAGTTGAGCTAATATAATTAAACTCCAAGGTCCAAGGTTTGCACACAAGTCTCTTACATAATACCTAGTGCCCTCTAAATTAAATTACACTACCTAGATGTGTACTGCTAATTTGTACTGGACGTCATTCTTTACTACTGTGAAATACTCAAGAATAAAACTTTCTTTGACAATGAGTTAAGAGTTTGACTTTTGATTTTCAAAACAGTAAAGATAGTAAAAAAAAATAATAATAATAATAAACCTTGCTAGACTATGCAGATGATCTAAAGCTTTATGAAGCTGAATTTTATGGAGATAACTTAAAATGTACATTTGTGTCAAGTGGAAGAAAGTTTGCAAGGACATTTAGAAGTGATTTTTTGATACAAAATATTTATCCTTTAATATCATGTATTTGATTTAAACAAAAAAACCTTGAAGCCAGAAAAACTCTGTTCCAGTATCCTTGCCTATTGCTCTTCTCTGATGAACACGGACCTTGAATTTGAAAAAAAAAAAAAAAAACAGAATTTCCGCCTCCCGTGGTCATGTTCTATCCACCTAACATTCAAACCACCTCTGCTGTGAAACAAATAGGACAGAGTGACCTTTGACTCTGAAAGTAATGTGACACTAACATATGTTGATCTACACATCGGTTATGCTTGCTAGGCTCTTGAAAGATTTTCTTTTCTTTTTTTTTTTTTTAAACTAATGGACTGATGTAGGAAAAGAGGCATAGAGCATTTCAAGGCTACTTTTTTATTTTTTTGGGGGGGAGGGGTGTCCGGTCATGGGGCCTGAACTCTGGGCCTGGCGCTGATCCTCAGTTCTTCAGCTCAAGGTTACCACTTAAGCCACAGCGCCACTTCTGGCTTTTTTCTTTTTGCTTATGTAGTGCTGAGGAATCGAACCTATGGCCTCATGCATGCAAGGCAAGCGCTCTATCACTGAGCCACCTTCCCAGCCCTCAAGGCTACTTTTGACAAAGACAAGTCCAAGAGTCTCTTGAAATTGCAGCCTTCTGTCTGCCATGATTGGGCTAGAACTTTGAACCTGAAGTTTGGCAAGAGTGACTTCAGAAGTATGAACACCCACTGCCTTCACAACTGCCTGGGACTATTTCAGAGGTCTTGCTTACAAGGTCAGAGTTGTTGCATGGCTTGAATGATCTTGGAGACCAGGGTCTAGCAAGAGTGCATTTCATACTTTTAAGCATATTTAAGGATGAAACTACAGTGTGGAGAATGCTCTACAAAATAAGGTAAAAAGAATAACAAGAAAAACTATTTCCAAATCAATCTGTTTGAGGAAAAAGAAATGAAAATCATGATCACTAACAGAAATTACTCCCAAATAATTGCATAAGTAACTACTGGTTACCTCCCAGCCCTATCTATTGCCAAATACCAACATCTACCAAAGACTTACTTGAAAGATAGACACCTCAAAAAGCTTTATGTTCTGCAGATTTTTTTCTTATTAATGTTTTTGTTTGTTTATGGAGTACTGAGGAATTGAACTCAGGACTTCATGCATGCTAGGCAAGCACTCTACCGCTATGCCACATCCCCAGCTCCATTTTTCAGATCTTGAGTAAAGAAAGCTGCAGGAAAAAAATTGTAAAAAAAAAAAAAAAACACCTACACTGCTTATCATAAGCTGTACTAGTGTTTATTTACATATGTAAAGCTGAAACAACTTTAACATGCAATTATGTGATTAGTGTGCAACTATTATACAGAAACAATTATCCTGCTGTGAAAAATAAAAGAAAGACTACAGCACTGTATCATAAACCCTACCTTTCATTCATAGTCAGTGTGCAGTAACTGTTTAATGAACTAAGGGCTATTTGTAACTTAGAGCCATGTGCTCAAACTTAGTTCTCTGTAAACATGGGATTGTGAGCATGTAAGTTCTTCAAGCAGTTCCAGATGGCAAATGAAATCTAAACCAGAAATTACAGAAAGTCTATACAGCCAAGATTCTATTCACACATTAGTCAATGTGAATTGAAAATTGTCAATATGTTTTGAGTGTAGGAGACATGTGAGCACACAGTGAAGAATAACACACAAAACTGTTTACATCGTTACCTCTGAAATCTTTCCAAACAAAAAAAAGTCTCTCTGGAGGAGTTATCCTCTCATGATTGCGAAGTTTAGGGCACAGGAGAATGAATGTATTTTGATACACAGCAAGAAAAAAAAAGGTTTTTATTCTACAAATGTTTTTATAAAGGTCATCTTCCCACAAATAAGTAGTTCTGATTTTTGAAAATCTTCTATGTCTGTATTTTTGTGCTTTGGGGAAAAAAATGATACAAAAAACTTCCAGACAACCTCATATACTTCACATTCATCTAGTTTCTATAAAATACAATAAGGATCATGTTGTCATCACCATTTTACAGATCAGTAAGCCAAACATAAGAGGGGTAAATGACTTGCCAATATAAGTTATTATTTGGGGGAGAGGAGGTGTTTGAGTATTACAGTCCCATCCATCTCTCACACAAGCCTAACTTCCTAATAAATCATTATTTTGTCTTTCTGAAATCTTTTTTAATCATTCTAACATCAGTTTATTTTTTATGTGGTATCAAGGAATTGAACCAAGTGCCTCATACATGCTAGGCAAGCTCTCTACCACATTCCCAGTCCTATGAAACCTTTAGAAAAAAGAATATTTGAGGCCAACTCCAATTTACAAAAATGTACCCATATTTTTTTAAAAGGAAGAAATACCAACTGGTGAAGAGACAGATGAAATACGCTAGCATGTGAAGTCTAGGCTCTGGATTCTAATCCTATCTATCATAGAATGACATAAAAGTAATCTATTTTAGTACACTTCACTACCAACATCATTCAATAAAAAACAAAGATACTTATTTTTGAAGCACCCAGTTCTATGAAGGAAGCCCCATTCCACTTTTGAGAACCATGACATATGCTAAATAGATGTTTATTTGCCCAGTACTTTTAATCCTAGGATAAACTGGACGTATTCCTAATCATCAGTACCATCTTTTCTGTCACTAGTTCACCCAGCAACTGCTCATAGATCTCTTTTCAAACATAAAGCAACACCAGGCCCCTGGCTTAGGTCATTACTTTTGTTACCTACTCCAGATAGCAAATCCCAATTATTCCAACACAGCACTCAAATCTGAATATAAACTATGCTTTTTTCTGGGATACTGTGTGTGTGTGTGTGTGTGTGTGTGTGTGTGTGTGTGTGTGTCTAAGAAAAATATCCTCCAGATATTACATTTAGGAAATGAGATATGAAAAGGAAGTTTGTTTAAATAAAGTTTGTTCACATTGACTTTCTAGAAAAGTGCAAGCAGGTATTCTTTCTCTTAGAAAACATGGGAATGTGCTACAAGGAATATATTTTCGTCAAATAAATTATAATGCAGCTGACTTCACATACAGGAAACCACACTGCACTTGCAAGAAGCTTTTCTTGTGAGGGAGGAGGTCTGTTCAGGGTAAATTGTACGAATAGAGAGAAATCTCAGAAATGAAGCCTTGTACAACTAGTCGATGCTAATAAAAGCAAAAACTTGGTATTATTCCTAAAAAGGAGTTTTTTAGATGCGTGTGGATTGAGAAGATCTAATGTTTTAAGAGCAGTGACATGATATATTTGTTTTCCCAAAAGCAGTCATACGTCAAGGGCATACGTAATATACACTGTAAACCACTTTCCTAATCTTGTCTTTCCAATATTTGGAAAGGATGTTGGTCCCATTCTTTAAGAACTCCAAGTCATGAATTCAATGAATACGCTACAGAGCAAATCTAAACTGTGGACCAATACACGGTGTCAGAATCTGTATCTGCATAGGAACCTCAGTGAACCAACAGAACCCCTGAATTCACAGAAAGACTGCTCTCTCCGAATCTGCACTACTCAAAACAAACGCTAGGCTGCATCTTCCCTTTAATGCTCTGAAACACTAAAATGTGTGTTTAATTCTATTCAACGAACGGTATATGTTTTCATTTCATTTATTTGGTACAAAACTAGAGTTCTTCTAAGAAAGTACCACCTACACGTACTCCATACTGCCCGTGTGGCTGTTTTCTAGTTACTGACATTCCTCTTCCTGGGAACTTCAAAGGTTTCAACTTTTATGCTATGAAGTACTAGCCTGTGTCTTTTAATGATGCAGATGAGGATATGGTTTGATAAACGTGTTGTGCAGTGATTTTGTTGTGTAAACAACGTGAAGTATATTCACAACAACAACAAAAAAGATGGCTACATCACTAGTCAATGCCATATTATGAGACTGCCATTGCATAGGAAGCCTGGGATGATGTTTTGTTTGGCTATATACATGTGTTATGATCACATAAGTCAATGTCTATAAGCACAATCATCTTAGTATCAAACACACACACACATTTGTATCAGGAAAGATCAGGGGAGAGGGAGGGTATCATTTCAGGATGTCAGCCAACTCCCCTGAAGCCAGCTAGATTTCCAACACTTCGAGAACCTAAGATTATCCCAATAAACACTTCAAGTTCACTCACAACCAAAGAAAGAACTCAGAAAACACTGATAGGAGCAACCCGCCAGGAACCATTAGAGGTGATTCTGTGGTACTCAGCCCTCATGCTGACAGCTCAATATGGATGAGAAATGTAAGGAATGAGCAAACTACTCCACCCTCCTACCCTCCATCCATCCCTGCCTCCCCCTTCACACCAATTACAAGGCATCAACGCCCAGCTCAGCAACACGGAGGTATCACAGGCTGATAGCAAATATATGCTTTCTAGCTTCAGCTCCATAATCATACTGTGGAGGGCTTTTTTTAAAGTACTGGAGTCTTTTTTTAAGCGCCCAGTCAAATGGTTCAAATGACACAACCAATACATAAAATTATATTTTGCTTGGGAAAGTACTTCTGGGAAGTTCTTTTGACTCTTACCTACTAGATGGTTTTGAATGTTTGTAATTACTAACATTCAAGGATCTTCATCTGAAATTTTAAATATACATTTTTATTGTAAAGATACTGTACAGAGGGGTTACAGTTACATGAGCAAGGTAATGAGTACATTTCCTATGGAGCATTCTTACCCCCTCATTTGTTTTCCCCCACCATCCCTTCCCTCCCCAACTCCCTAGCTGCTCCCCCCTCCCAGCAAAGTTGTAAAGTTCATTTTCAACATAGTGTCTTGTACATCTCATTGTTACAATGGGTCAACCTGTATCCTTATTTCAGCATGAGTATGATGGCTAGAAAATGTTTAGCCAAAGCCATCAATGTAAATTGCAAAGGAAGAGCTAAGTAAGATAAACACCTCTTTAGTAGACTTTCTGGACTTCAATTAACACCTAATTTACAAAATTTCTTAGTACAAATATATTGTGAGCTCTTGGGAGGGGCTTGACAGGAGAGGAGGAGGATGTTGAGAAGGGCTAACAGAACAAGCAGTCCATTAGCTCACAGTGCCTCAAAATCCAATAATCAATACCTGATCTTCAGGGCTGAAAACGGCAAGATCTAAATAAATAAACAAGGGATTCCCTCCTGCTTTCTGAGAAAGGACACATTTTATGTCAGTCATTCCTCAGCTCTGAGGTTAAAAGGAAATTTTCAAAAAGGAAGGAAGGAAAGAAGGAAGGAAGGGAGGGAGGGAGGGAGGGAGGGAGGGCAATCTTCCTCCCCAAGTGTCACTATTTCAACAGATAACTAATGGAAATAAGCCAGGAAAGCCATATCACAAAGAGTCACTCTGCTATATCCAAAGTTGTGGAGTAGAGTCACCATTCTTGAATTTAAGAAAGATAAGGCCACAGCTAATTCCAGATAGTGAACATGAAAGAATTGTAGGTAACTACCAAATTCTCCTGGAAGATGAAATCCTAAAATCTCAGGGATGTTGTTGGGCATCTGAGTCCTGGCACAGCCCCCAGCCTAGCTTCCATCTCAGGATCTTGCAGGAAGAGTTCCTACATAACCCCCCAATACTACCTTCACCACCACCACCTCCCCAGACACCAGATGGTCCCAGCAAGATACACACTGCCTCATGTAAATGCATTATTTGTCTGTCTTTTCTAAGCATTCACCATTAAATTTAGGCAGGGTCCTAGTTTAATTTCATAAATGGGTCTAAGGTACTATTAGTAGAGTATGGAGTATTCTGAAGTGAATGATGGTAAATTATCAGCGCTTAATGCTAATCTACCTGAGTTCCAGAAGAATGTAAAAGCCCTCACACTGCTTCACAATGCCACAATAACTGAGAAGCTGAAAGATTTATTGCCATGACTCTGAGAAATTTTCAAAAGCAATGGTTTTAAATAGTGACAAGTGAATTTCAACTGAATATTAAGAAATATGGTTGAGATATTCAAGAGAAGGATCCACACATACAAAATGGAAGAAGACAACATGATTGCTGTGGATGAACCTACATACAGCGTTTATACCAGACACTCACAGAAAAGCAAGTCACCAGGAGGGAAGGGACACCACTGTTGCCTTACACATCTACTGGTTCAATAGGCCTCTCCTGGGCCCATAGATACTTTCAGTTGTATATAAGAAGAGGCTTAAAAGGACACAGAGACACTGAAAAAACACCTACCTGATCAGAAACTATAAATATTCCATGTATTATTACACAAAATACCTATGAAGAAATGAACTATTAAAAAAACATTGCTAGGAGAAGTTGAAGAGGACACAAACAAATAGGAAAAACACTCATGTTCACAGACCGGAAGAATATGATTAAAATATCCCTACTACCTACAGAAATTTGCATACTTATTACAAGCACTATCCATATAGCAAGTATGATATCCATATCATACTTTACTGAAATAGGAAACCATCTTGGATCCAAATTGGCTAAAGAAACCTTGAGTAAAATGGAGTTAGGGGTATTGAAATATCTGGCTTCAAAATATATCTCAAGGCTCTAATAACAAAAATAGCATCCTACTAGAATAAAAACAGCCATATATACCACTAGCGCAGACCAGTGTTCAGCTATCAATTCTTGCACCTGAGTCAAATGACTTTCAACAAAGACTCCAAACTTGGGGACTCACCTACTTGCCAATAAATGACTCTAGGAAAACTGGATGTATGTCCACAAGTAGAAGAGACTAGATCCCTGTCTCTTACTATATAGAAAAATCAACTCAAGATGTATTAAAGACATATATGTAAAACCTAAAATGATAAAACTATGAGAAGAATGCACAGTGAAAACACTCCATGACATTGCTGAGGCAAGAATTTTTTTTTGGACAAGAATGTAAAAACATAAACCATAGGAAAAAAACAATAGACAAATGAGGTTATGTCAAACTGAAATGTGTCCACATATAAAGAAAGTAACATAGTAGACTATGTAAACAAAGAAAAGAAAGGGAAGGGGAGAAGAGGAAGAGAAGGGAAGAAGAGGAGAGAAGAGAGGAGAGAGAGAGGAGAGTCCAAAGGAGTGGAAGAAAGAGGAGGAAGGGGAGGGGTGGGAAGGGAGGGGAGGAGACCCATTCAAGCAAACATAACCCTTTTCCATACCTATTAGCAGTAGCTGCCACTTGTGAACCAGAACAGCCCAGGCTTTCCAGACGAGAGCTAGCGAATTACTCTTGGCACACAGAAAATGGAACTTTAATACACAGAAAGAAACGTTTCATCTGCCCCTTTTTGCAAAAACTGTACTTCAGCCACTTTCTGAGTCAGTACCAGAGGCTGGAGGAGAAAATTATTTTTTCAAGATGTAAGAAATGAAGAAGTATGACGACAGAGACTGGTGAGGAGGAGCAGCTCACTGAAATATATATTTTTAATGAGAGCTTGGCAGTCTCGAGAGGCGCCAATGGAGAAATAAATGTTTGGGTATGTCAAATTGTGATGGAATCAAGTTCTGAAGTGCCACACCTAAGAGCTGTCAGTTCAGCCAGAAAGTACAACATTGAGGAAGGCGGGGGAAGGGAGAGGGAAAGAGAGGGGGAGAGAGAGGGAGAGAGGGAGAGACAGTCTTGTCTATAAATTATAAACTTATGAAATTTAACCCGACACTAAAACTCTGATTATGAAGCTAAGTAGAATGAGCTCTCTAGGATGTCAAAGCTTCTTTCTACATCAACAGTCATATTGAGTTCTTCAAAAAACAACCTCAACCTTGCCTTCATTGGTACATAATCATATTCTGTTTTTTCCCCAAGGAGGATAAAAACCATTTACTCAGAATTAAAAAGTCTCTTTTTCATAGTACCCACATATGTCTACAGAGAATGAAAATACTCTTCTGGACAAACTTTTAGTCTATCAGACTTCTAACATTCTGCTTAATATCCTAGATACTAATTTAGTTTATCTGCTTTACTACATAGTGTGTTTTTAGTTGTCTAGGATTTCCTAATACACTCTTAACCCCAAAAAATAAGAAAGAAGAAAGAAAAGAAACAATGAAAGTCTGGAAAGGAGGGAGGGAGGAAAGGAGGGAAGGAAAAGAAGAAATGGAGGGAGGGAAAGGATGGAGAAATCAAGAAAGGAAAGGAGAAAGAGGGGGGGAAAGAGGGAGGGAGGGAAGGAGGAAGAGAGGGAGGAAGAGACAGAGGAAAGAAAGGAGGGAGGGGAATAGGTAATAAGGTAGTTAGTTCATCAGGTCTTTGCTTGTCCAGGCAATCTCTACACAAATATTGCAGAAAATTAACATCTTGTTCACTGAATTTGCTCAGATGCTTCATAGATGTTATGCATCAGATGGACATTTATTGATGTATTGGGACAATGAAACAAGACACCTCAATCCCTGCTCTAAGGGAAGGAAGGTCTTGCAGCATCAGCTTCCCAAGGTCCTCTGGGGCCCTTCTGAAGTCCAGATTGAGAGAAATCTGATTGCATATTCAGGTGACTGTGCACTGCACTGAACAAAGTAATGTAGACTGTCCTTAGGGTTACCTGCCTCTGTGTGTGTGTGTGTGTGTGTGTGTGTGTGTGTGTCTGTGTGTGTGTCACAAGTAAGTATCTACTGTCTATCCTGATGGATTTGGTTATATTAACATATCTGAAGCTGTACCACACGAAACTACTCACTCTCACTTATGCCAAAAACACCTAAATCAAAATGCAATCAAATGAATACAATGCTCTTTTCATATAATGTCCTAAACTCAAAATCAGAACACTTTATAGATACACAATTACCTTCAAGTTCGTAAGTACATTAAGGACACTACAATTTTTGACAAACTGTAACTGAGTACTCCGTCCTGGGTAACATGACTTTGATCTCATTTGGAATAGAAACTTGCAGATAGGACAAGTACCAGCCCACGTAGATAAAGAAGTTACCTAGAACATACTAACTGGATTCTTAATTGTAATATTCTAGTAATTTAGGATAAACATTAAAAATCAACTAACCTCTACCATTGAAGCCTTAAGGCTGGAAAATAGGGAAGCACATTCTCAAAACCACTTCTCCTATCTCTGTTAGTCAGCATTGGTTAACCTAACTTCTATATCTGTATCTCAAGGAAGGGCTCCCAAGGCTCAGCAACGAAGGCAATATGATCATTCAATACTGCCAGACTTGGACATCAAGAGAACTGGAATTCAGTTCTGGAGAATTCGAACAAGCCATTCAACCTCACTCAGCATCTCTTTTCATATCTGTAAACTGGGAAGATTAACAAAATCTGCATATACTATGAACATCAGCTAACACTATGTGCTCAGAAATGCTTTCAAACCGTGAAGCTATGTTTGTCAGCATGATACCACGCCACTGGGGATTTTAAGGAATATTAACACTTTTGTGAGGGAAGTCTGGAAAAGGGCCTTTATTCCAGCCAGGCCTTGGGCCAGGGCCAGATCCACTCACTAGAAACTCTCTTTGCTTTTGTGCGGCTATCTTTCACAAATCCATTCTCATCCTTCTGGGCTTTTGACCTTCCTTTGACTCAAGCTTGGGATTCTAATGTATTCATGATTTTCCTGTGATTACAAGTTTCATTCGTCTTATGCTGTGCTAAAAGTGAGGCAAGTGAGGTTTTTGCCACTCTTTAGCCAAGATCATAAATCCTTGCATTTCACTCTGTTTAAAAATGGGGTAGTAACTCGAGGGTATGGATGGACTGGGAAAGATGGGAAGAACAATGGAAGAAGTAACACTGATCAAGGTTCCTTGTACTCATAATCTGACCTGTAGAATAGAAATCCCTTTGTACAACTAGTTAACATAAAACTCTTTAAAAATACAGTAGATCATTATAAAGGAGATCACAAATTCTGTGAATACATCTTAAGTTTCCCCTTGACATTCTTATTTTCTTACCAGACACACATACATACAGAGTATGTGTGTGTGAGAGAGAGAGAGAGGAGGGAGAGAGAGAGAGAGAGAGAGAGAGAGAGAGAGAGAGAGCCATGCCTCTTTCATTCAAAATAAGGAATAAAATAATAATACATTCTAAGTCATTCTAATTTCAATATCTATGTTAGAAAATAAACCTGATTCAGCTTTGGTGTGTGGCTCAGATGTCACAGTGCCCACAAGCACAAAGACAGCCCCAAAATTCAATAAATAAATAATCCCATCATAAAGAGGAAATGCCATCAAAGGGGTCCCTCCCCCCCTTCCTTAGATGTTTATTTGCTGAGGAAAATAAACATCTATGCTTGAGGTATGTTTAAATACATATTGGTGGCAGGTTAAATCTTTCACACAACATAGTATTAAAAGGGATGTTTTCCAGCCAGGTCTGGATGTCTCACACCTAATCTTAGCACTGAGAACACTGAGATCTGAGGATCAAGGTTCGAAGCCATCCCAGACAGACAAACCCATGAGACTCTTCTCCCTAGTTAATTAACAAAAAGCCAGAAGTGGAAATTTGGCTCATGTAGTAAAAGTATCCAAGGCCCGGGAGTACTGGCACTAAAGGAAAAATAAAAGAGAGAGAGTTTTCCCTAGCCCATATTATAAATAATGTATTTTATGGGTACCTTACCACAAACAAGAAATACGCAGTTTTCATGGAGTTGTAAACATTACCCAAACCATCTTAGCACATGTGTGGAGTTGCTCAGTCACTGGCCTTAGAGAGTTTTGTCATCTTGTGCAAGCTGATGGGGGAGCCCCAAGGCACTTGGGGTGGGAACACAGATTGAACGCTTAAGGTCATGGGAGGGAACTTGAAAGCTACATTGAACTACATCAGCATTGTCAGATCCAGACTGACAAACTTGTTCTACTAAGCCATGGTGAATTTTTGAAGTATCATTCTGAGGGTTCACCAAAAGAAAAAAAAAGATCTGAGGATTTCAACACACACACACACACACACACACACACACACACACACACACCTTAAAAATTAATTAGGTAGTTTCCAATTTTCCCTTCCCTTGGATAGGATCCTTCAGGGCTGGAGAGGGGGGGGGGAAGAGGGGGGAGTAAGGTTTGCCCGGCTGTGGGAGGGAAGGAATACTAGCCCTAGACTCTGGGGAGGGCATCCACAGATCCCATGCTTCGCCCACCCTCTCCACCCTTCTCCAAAGCACACAACTTTGGGGTGACCAAATCGGCCTTGTACAATCTTCTTTCAAAGTTGTCAGGAGTCCACACTAGCCGTGCCCCCCCCACCACAACCCCGCAGTGATCGGACCGTGCAACCGCCAGCGCTGGGAACCCCGAGGGTGGGGGTGAGGGGGGCGCGCCGGGCACCTCGGCGGGGTGGGGGGGGGGCGCTGGGTTCCGACCTCCGGCGGCGGGAGAAGAATCCGGGGCCAGGTGAGGAGAGGGGAGGTGCGGCGAAGCCACCAGGTGCGGGGAAGGGCTGCTGGGACAGACGGGATGGGGTAGGGGGGGTGCTTAGGGGAGGGACCACCAGAAGCCCACAGTGCGGGCCCGAGTGCGGCTCCCAGGGGACGTCCGCACCAAGTTCGAATGAGGTTACCTGGGGGGGGGGGGGAACGGAAACATTTCTCGGGATTGGGCACGGGCTTGGGAATCCTCTAGTTGTTCCCGCGGCTGCCCCAGTCCGCTTCCACCCCGGCCTCCCCCCACATTTGAGATTCCTGGCAGGAGGAGAGGCGG